>NC_041386.1:37207600-37252212 GCF_002162155.2 Triticum dicoccoides | reverse complement strand
TTTTTCCTATCCAACCTGCAAGTTAGAAACATAATATTAGCATCATCGAAACCGCCGAGAAGCTGCTAATTGCTCAAGGTTGATTATATCTTACGCGTGTAGCACTATATCCGTGTCCACAAACTCCGGCGGGTGTGGCATGAACAAACCAAACTGCCGGTACACCCGATGTGGCATGTGAAGCTCAACCGCCCAGTTGCATATGAGTGGACACCGCATATGCCAGAGATCCCTATCTCTAGTGCACATCGGATTCAGCGTGAACTCTATAGGGTTCCCAAAACTATCTCCTGTTCCATAAGGTTCCCATACAACCTACAAAATTGGATAGAATGAAAAATTGATATCGACTTACGATGGAAGCATGATAATAACTTATGCAATGTCAATTCACCTGCTCAGGCGTGATGGCATCCATCTCGCTCCTGTACAGCTTGTACATGACCGAGGGATCATCCGTCATCTCATTTAACACATCCCACTTGTAAGCCCAAGTCGCGCGCCGTAGTGGGTCGTGTTTATCGTCCCAATCCTCGAACTTCACTTTCTTCGGTCGTCCAACCGGCATACGCTCCCAGCTCCATATGGAAAGTGCAAGCAAACAACCACCAATACCTCCAGATAGCCTACAACAGGCTTCGTCCAACTGCACATAAAAGAGAACATGGTTGAATTAAAAGCAAGATCGCATTCATAATGTACCAATGAATTGAAACAGAAACAACTTCATACCTGTCTATACAAGTAAGCCAGTGTCGCCGAACCCCAACTCCATTTGCTATCGAAGACGGTCAACGCCTTGAGCCACATCCATGGAGCATTCTTGCCTGTGCCATCAGCAAACATAGTCCTGGATATCACGTACCACATGTAGACACGAGCATATGTCTTCACCGTGTCCTCATTAGCATCCTCAGGGCAATTACTGAAGTTTGATATAATCCACGTGAAAGTAGCACCGGCTGCGACTCTTTCCTTCTTCTTGCCTTCTACTTCTGGTTCCCGCGGCTCCGGAGGAACCATACCGATAAGGGCAAACATTTGCTCGCGCCACCCATCAGAATCGGTGCTCATACATAGAGGTTTCCCATCGATAGGAAGACCGGTGATCATAGCTATATCCTGGAGCGTCAAGGTCATCTCCCCGGTCCGAAGATGGAAAGTGTGTGTCTTCGGCCTCCAATGATCAATAAGCGCGGTGAGTGCTGGAGCATTGTTGGGTGGCGTCGACCT
Source organism: Triticum dicoccoides (assembly GCF_002162155.2). Taxonomy (NCBI): domain Eukaryota; kingdom Viridiplantae; phylum Streptophyta; class Magnoliopsida; order Poales; family Poaceae; genus Triticum; species Triticum dicoccoides. The sequence goes on along the minus strand of NC_041386.1, from coordinate 37,250,979 downwards.
GCTGACCAACTGAATGAAAGGGAGAAGTCCTGTCTCCCTAACATACGGCGTGTACCGCTCATCATAGCGCATCCACCCAAGGTTGACCCCGTGAGCCCGAAGCTTCAGAGGTGCAAGCTCCTACAAGGAAACAAACAAATCATTACATATGGGGGGTATGTGTTTGAAAAAAAACACAAAAATCATAACACCGGCAACTTTCATTATTACCTGCTGCTTCACCGACATAGCGTACGACCGGTGTTGTAGATCCCAATGATCATTGAGAAGCCAAACCATCCTAGCAATTTGCAAGAAAGCTTTCTTGTCAACACGATTATCTTTTGAATACAAAAAAACTAAAGTAGGCCTACTAGATGCAACCATACCAATCTATGTATCCAACCATATCAAATCAAACATAACTAATAAAAAAGGGTTCCACAATTAACTAGGCCTACTTCATACAAATAACTTTTCCATAAACTATGCCTACTTCATAAAAATAACTCTTCCATAAACTAAACTAGGGTTCCACAAATCAAACAAACAAGGGTTCCCCAAATCAATCAAACAAATCAATACATGCAAAGTTCTAATGCATGCAAGATTCAAATCTAATCTAATCAAACAAGGATTCCCCAAATCTCCAAAATATCATATTTTCTATGGATAGAAAGAAGGGGATCGGAAGAGAGTACCTTCTAGGATGGATTGGTGAAGAAATGCACGGACCAAATCGTCGGATCTGAAGGATTTGGGAGAGGGGATTGAGAGGGGGAGAGGAGGAACCCGCCGCGACGCTGCTTCTGTTACTTCAAAACCGACCAATGGGTGGGGTGCGGGAGGGGGAGCGGGCGCCTGGCGTCTAAGTCACAGTGCAGCGCCTACGGTCTGGGCGCTGCACTTTACAAGTGTGGCGCCTTGCTCGGAGGCGTTGCACTGCTGGTTGCGGGCCCAGGGGCTGCCACGGTGGACTGGTGTGCAACGCCCCCGGGCTAGGCGCTGCACCGTAGAGTGTGGCGCCGTCGTGGCGGGCGCTACACAAAAAGGTTAGAGCTGTGAAATAGTTTCACGGCCAGTTCATTCCGTGAATTGATTTCGTCCACAGGTCAAAATTGTCAAAATTGCCTCCACACGGCACGGGCGGGCGAGCTTGATGGTGTTGGTGGGAGCAGAGATTCCTTCACCGTCACGTTGATTGGTATGCAGGGCCCTGGTAAAGTTGCCTTTAAAACTGTAGATATGAGGGTTTCGGGTTCATGTTTACATGGCCCCTTAAATTTTTTTAAGGATCAGACGATTTTAAGGGGTCTGTTTGGGCTCGTTTTTTCGACTGAAACTGCAGAAAACGGTTATTTTGCGGGTTTGACCACTTATATGGGGTCTGATAGAGATGCTCTTAGGACCATACAAGTAGTGCGGTTTTTTGCCAGTTTTTTTCAGAGTTGGTTATTTGTGTTTTTCTTTTCCTGTCAGTTTTTTGGCCGCTTTTGGACTCGTTTGTTTCTTTTTATTTTATTTTTTCCCTTTTTTCCTTTTATTTGTCATGAACTTTTATGAAACTAGGTTGTTCTGGACTTGCGCCCCTAGTTACGCAGAAATGCAAGCACTGAAGCAGATGATCAGACCTTATCGACATAGTCAAAAAAGTATTCTACAAAATGGTATGTGCACTAAATAAGCAGTGTTTCTAGTCTAGCTGTCAAATTGGCTGTGAAATGTCTTTCTAGGTTCTAGCTGGTAGAGTAGAGAACCGAAAATCCTCTTTAATTTCACGTGTGGGGCTTTTTCATTCAAATTTGTGTTTTTTAATTCCCATTTTTTTAAATTCGTTTTTTATTTTTCAAATTTGTGAAACTTTTTTAAACCTCATGAACCATTCAAACTCTTCCAAATTCATAAACCTTTCATATTCACGATCATTTTTTTCAAATTTATGCGCGAAAAGGCTTCTTTCTAAGAAACATAAACGGTAAAACCCTTATGTCATCCACAATAGATATGGCAAGATTCCATAAAACAATTCAAAGTGTGGCTAAATATTTATGCGTCGTTGCAAACCAACTATACAAATAATATCTGCTCTCGTTCTTTGACCAGCATAGGATGGTTAAACGGGGCACGTCTATGTCTTGTTTTTTTTTGAGAAAGTCTATGTCTTGCTTGTAGTGAGATCGACTACCGCCTCGCCTTCAGCCAGGCCCAGCTAGCAAAGCTACAAGTATGATTTTTCAGCGATTTTTAATTTTAAATTTTTTAACATTTTCTCTTCATATTTATATATGTTGAAGAAATTGCTCTAAAAATGTATTTTTAAAAATATCTTCGTTTTATAGAAAAATGCTCTCCGTAATTTTTTCATGCACCTAAAAGAAGTGCTTGCACATTTTAAATAGAATGTTCACTACACTTCAAAATATGTTCACACATTTATAAAAAAGTTCATGGCATTTTAAAAAGAATGTTCATGCCTCTTAAAAATGTGTTCACACATTTATAAAAATGTTCATGACATTCATAAAAAATGGTACCATTCAACAAAAATCTGCACGTGTTTAAAAAATTCTTCATGACAATTTTCAAAATGGCGCAGGAAATGTAAACATTGGTCCGCACATAAAAAGTTCAATTAAATTTTCACAACTTATAATTTTTTGTGCACAAAATTTTAAAAATGCACTCCCTCCGTTTATAAATATATGTCTTTTTAGATATTTCAATACAGACTACATACATAGACATACTTTAGAGTATAGATTCACTTATTTTGCTCTGTATGTAGTTTCTGCTAGAATCTCTAAAAAGACCTATATTTAGGAATGGAGGGAGTACATAACATGAAAAAAAATTATGTCATTCAAGAAAAGTTCGTAACGCTTAAAAAATGTTCACATTCTAAAAGATGTTCATGTCAGTTCTTAAAATTGTTCGGCGTGTGTTCAAAAAATATTCACCATTTATGTAAAGTTTGAAAAAATTTCAAGTGTATCTCAACCTATATGTGAAAAATATTCAATGTCTATTAAAAATCAACATGTCACTTAAACACTTAAAAATATAAAAATGAGCAGGAAAACGAAATAAAATAAAATAAATACCCAATAAAATTGGTAGAGAAAAAACATAGAAAAGGGTAAAAAGAAGCCCCGCACGAAACATTCCCAAAACCTGGCAGAAGGTTCCCCAAGCCACTGCTACCACATTGTTGGGTAGACCCAATTTCTCAATTCTAAGAGAATTTTTATGAAAGTGTTTTATTTGCTTTTCTTCAATGAAAGTTTCATTTTTCTGGAATGTATCCTTGTAGGCGAGCTTTGCTTCTGTCTGTCGGGTTAAACGAGTTTGGTGGAATAAAATGTGTGGGCAAAATTAGCTTCCAACCAAACAGAGACGAGGCCTGGGCCTCCTTTTGTCCTCCTTTGGTTTGGAGGAATTTTATAAAAATTTTTGTGTGGCCTTTTGGTTTGTATGAATAGAATCCTATTTCTTTAAAGGATAGAAACATATCCTTTGTATTTCAAAGGAAAAAAAAAGCCAAGATCCAATGCAAATAATCCTATCATATGAACCAAACAACATCTATTTAGGGCTAGTTCTTTTGTGTCTTATTTGGGGCTGTGAAAATAAGTTGCACCCTATCCAACTTATTCTAAAAGCTTAACCAAAATTTTATTTTAGAAGCTTACTAGTTAGCGCTTCATTGTAGGCTTCTGTAACAGAATTTTAGGTTGGGCTTCTAAAATAAGCCGGATAGAGGATAGCTTATTTCCACAGCTCCAAATAAACCACAAAACAACCAGCCCTTACTGTTCCAATTTATCAAATGTCCCTAAAAGACAACCAAATGACATATATTTTCCTATAGAATTTGAGACGTCTAGGGAAAAATAATTCCTCTCCGATAACAACTTGGTGTGCGCGGCACAACGAGGCCGGGCGATTTTCCTTGGAGGCGAGTTGTTCCTTCTTACTCGGTAACCTAGGTTGCTTTTGTGGTAGGTGAGGATTCTCCTTTTTTTATGTTTTACCTTTCATCTGCTCTATAAAAGGCCCTCCTCATCATTATGTATCTGTTTGCCTGCATTACTTTATATATAAAGCAGGATGAACGTCTTTTTGAATATAGGATTTGAGACACATGTCATCTCGATTTCTGTGATTTTTCTATTTTTATGATATTCCTATCACATGAACCAAAGGAGACCTTTATTCACAATTCGTTACGTGGTTTCTTTACCGAGAATCGAGTAGGTGCAAAAATTTACTGAGAAACTGAAAAGGTGAAACAGCTTGTACATGAATTTATCTATATACTCCCTCCGTTTTTATTTACTCCGCATATTAGAGTTGACTGAAGTCAAACTTCGTAAAGTTTGACCAAGTTTATAAAAAAGAATATAAATATTTACCATAAAAATTTATATAATGCGAAAATACATTCAATATTAAATCTAAAGGTATTGATTTGTTATTGTACATGTTAGTATTTTTGTCTATAAACTTTGTCAAAGTATACAAAGCTTGACTTTGATCAAAACTAATATGCAGAGTAAATAAAAACGAAGGGAGGGAGTACTATCATATAGAACTAGAGAACAAGAACTAGGACGAGAAAGACATCCGCGTGACAAATAGTACAACGAGCACACGCCAACACCAGCCGGGGAAGGAATTCACCCTCACCTTCCGACAAACCAATAAGCACTGCCTGTCCCCGGCAACGTGGCCGTGTCTCCCAAGCCCGCGGCGGAGCTGTAAAACAGAGCGACGGCGGCGACCAAGACGGGCGCGCTAGCTAGCTAGAAGGCGGCGGCCCTGTCCTTGACGACGACGTCCTCGACCTCCCGCCGCATGAGCTTCTCCTCGTGCTGCCGCCGGCAGAACACCACCCAGGCGTTCACCTCCAGCGCCACGCAGCCGCCGACGAGCGTCGCCAGCGCCATGCAGTAGCCGAGCTTCCAGTAGGAGGCGCCGAGCCCCATGACCTCGAAGCCCTGGAACACGTTCACCACCCCGACCACCACGCACCCGTACCCCACCAGGTGGTGGTACGACTTCCAGTACTTGCGGTACCGGTTCGTCGTCTTGGGCCGGAAGAACACCGCCAGCGTCTGCAGGCTCCCCGCCGTCGCCGCCGCTATCCCCAGCCCGCGGTGCAGCTTGTACGTCACCCCCGGCGACGCCGCCCCCATCGCGATCCCCAGCGCGAACCCGGCCGCCCCCAGCGCGTACCCCGTCGCCTGCACCGCCGCGTGCCCGTAGAACCACGCCGGGCCGGCCGACGCGCAGGGCCGGAGGTACCGCGCCAGGGCCGCGCCGACTGGCAGCAGGAGGCCCCAGGAGAGCGCGTTGAGGGAGCCGTGCGCCCACTGCAGCCTGGCGGACGCGATCGGGGACGACTCCGTGGCCGTGGTGAGGATGTCGACCGTGGCGTGCGACGCCAGGTCGGAGGCGTCCGTGGGGTGGATGGTCGGGGAGTAGCCCTGCACGTAGAGGCCCCGGTTCCACACGAAGTGGACCCTGGTGCGGTTCGGGGAGAGGCGGATGGTGGCGGCGATGGTCACCGACGCGCCGTCGCGGACGGTGCGCGCCGGCGCGATGAGGGACGCCGAGGAGGCCAGCAGCGGGATGTCGAGCGGGCGGGACACCAGGGGCTTGGCCTGGAGCTTGACGTCGGCGGAGAGCACGAAGGGGAGCGCGAGCAGCGCGCCCGTGGACGGGTCGGAGAAGGCGGCGACCACGCGCGCCCCCGCCATGGCCGGCGCGTCCTGGTTGACGCCCCACGCCACCCAGCCCGACGGCGAGATGAAGGAGCCCGTGAAGGCCGCGTCGAGCGTGGCGTTGCGCGCGTCGTACGTCCACGCCAGCGTCGCGCCCTGCGTCGGCAGCGCGATGCACTTGGCGTACGCCTTCACCGGCGTCGACGTCGTGCACCGCCCGGGCGCCCCGGCCGCCGCCGCCCCACCGCCGACGACCACGAGCACCACCAACAAACCAACTAGAGGGCCGCCACTCCTCATTGTCGTTGTCGATCGATGGTGTCCCGTGGAGCTGGGTGGTGCCGAGCTAACAGAGCGAGCGTGGTGGCGTGTGTCAGTGTGCGCGACGCTGTGGCGTGGGTTGGGTTGGGTTTTGTCTGCGCGCGTAAGTGGGGTTTTAGTGGGGCGTTTGGGAGGGCGATTGTGAAATGTGATGATGGCTGTGAACCGCGTGTGCTGCTCCCGTTTGGTTGTTGTGTATTTCGTTTCGTTTCGGACGATGATGGGGTCTTGGCTTCGAAGGCAAGGGAGGGCCTCCGCAAAGAGGCCTGAAATATTCTGTGGTGATCTGTGTGGTGCCCAACTTTGGCCCCATCCTTGCACTTGCCTCCTGGGTAAGATCAGTGTGGTGGCAGGTGCAAAAGGCATGCAGTGATTGCAATAGCTAGCCAAAATTTGTGCTGCACACTGAGAATTTCAGATGCACAAGCTTGCATACTGTATGGGCCAGCTTAACTGAAGAAGAATCTGAAAGGATCAAATCTGACCAACTAAATTATAGCACTAAGAGTTTGCCACACAAAAAAACTACTCCGTTTGACAAGTAATTCCAAACGTAGAAAGTAAACAATTACAAAAAAATAATTACCTTTTACCACTGGAGTATAATAAATTATTGGCTGATTTACATGCTAATTAATGCTATATTTACTAGGTTAGGTGATCTCACTCGGCGGTGGTGGGGAGGCTGATTGATGCTAAGTGGAAGATTTGGTGGCCGGAGTCGGCACGCCGCTCGCCCACGACCGGCGTGGTGATGTGATGTGGTACGGTGGATTCGATCGGCTGGGAAATGTTTCTCGTGAGCTTTAGCGGTTATGATCATGATGATTATGATGATGATGATGGTCCTGGCTAAGCTTGCCATTATTGGCTTTGAAGGCACGGCTCCGGCGAGAGTTGTGTGATTCTTGTTGGCAAAGCGGCGAAACGGATGCATGATCGGGGAAAAGTAGCATGGGCGCACCATGCATGCTTGAGGAAAGCAAGGGAGTTCAGTAGAATATATGTTTAAAATCTTTAAGGAGGATTAGTGGAGTGCCAGCGTGTGAAAAGCATGCGTTCTGGGGGCTCATGGCACCTGGATAATCATTACCATCTGAAGTCGAGTCTTGCTGTCAATGGTCGGTTAGAATTGTTGGTTGCTGCTGTTGAACCTAATCAGTGATTGTACATTTTCACCATGTAAATTCAAGTTTAGTGGGCTAATATTTTGATTTCTAATTATTACACTAACGGGAAACCTTCAATCTTCTTAAAATAAACAGTAGTAAACTGATAGTATCATTGATTTTGTCCACAAAAACTCATTTGAAGGAATACAATTTTCCTGATTTCTTGCTTAAATCAAGATGTCACGAAATCCCGACTAACATAAAACATAGATTATTTAAATTATTTTATACAAATACAGTTAGATACATATTCACAGTAATGTAATTATACTTGGTGACCTTGTTGCCTTCTTCACTTTGGCTTCTTACTCTCCATCTCATAATCTTCAAGTCAGCACAACTTCTGAAATCAGCTCCGAACATATACACTATGATATCAGTTTTCTCCAACATCACAATACAGTTTGTTCCCATCAATCTCTTCTGAACTTATATTAACAGTGACAGTTTCCTTTTTCGCAAAAAGAAAAAACAGTGATAGTTTCATGTCGCTCCTAACTACGTTGAACTGGCTAAAAGATGGCTCGCTTTATATACATATACATCCACATATTCTCAAGGCCAACCTATATGTTTCTTCCGCCTTCCAATGTCAATGGCGATGTTTTTACATCGTTACCTTGTTGAAGGCATTGTTCAGAATGCTCGGACTGATTCTTCAGGGTGAAAACCTAGATTCTAGTCTTGGATGACTGGATCCGGTGACGGTGACACTTGAGTGTCACTCCCTTCCTTAAGGTGTTGCTGTTGAAGAACGTCGTCGTCCGCGTGGTGTCATGAGATTGTCGGTGCAGATATGGTCATTGTTATAGTTTGCCGATCATGCTCTGATCGCTTTGGGGCTTTTTTCTTTTTTCCTCGCCTACGCATAGCTTTGATCTAGTATGACTTCGCTATTTGTCGGTTTGTTTTGTGCGCGTGCGTTGGTGTTGGCTGTGTGCATCTTAGCTATGCAGAGGCCGGGTGTGTACTCATTTGTTTGTATCCTCTTGATGCTTCACTTTGAGTCAATAAAATCCACCCTTTATCGAAAAAATGAGCAACCAACAATGTGTGTAGACATCCAATAGCTACACAGCTAATCAAAACAGATAGAGCACCATATTTGCATGAAATTTGCACTACCTCAGAATTCTGCGTCGAGTGATGATTTTCCTTTTCTGCATAAGCAACATATTGGTGGCATATTTTCGTAATCGCAAGATTCGTTTAAAGTGGTGTACTAAGTGATGAGTGAGTGACTTAGGGTGAGTAAATCAGTCGATGTCGTGTCGCACTGCTTCATGGACCGTGGGTCAAAGTTGAAACCTTGCGATGGAGGTGCCCGATGTGGAGTGGACCAGAATTGTGGGAGTGTAGCTTTGGAATACTGAATGGTGGTGAAATAGAAACAAGATTGAAGAAATTAATCATGTGCGCACAACATGAACAAGCACAAAAATATATTATATATGCATGCTTCCAGGAAAGCTAATTAACCATAAGTATTAAGAAGGATAAGTGGAGTATGTAAACAATGATGCAATGAGTTGTTAAGCACCAAAGTAATTAATGGACCAACAAAAGTTACTCTTTTGAGTTTTATGGATAATTGATATAATGTTAACGTTGAGCATTATTGTGTCCTAGCACAAGGAATACCAAGATATGTACACCAAGTGACGCCGCAAGGAAATGAAAGCAAGGATGATGTAACAACTTCTGTTTGTGCATGTATACCCCCAGACCTCATTAGTTAGAATGGTTTGTTTTTATCGCACCTAACTTAACTGGTAACATAACTCAACTGGTATAACTGAAACAAAGACTTAATATAATGTTGAGATAAACATAACTGGTAATTGACCAGGCAATCCATCCATAAATCACATCAACCTAATTTCAAGGGAAGGACTCTTATCATGCCTCACCAAGCTGTACCACTTAGAATATCCTGCTTGGTGGGGAACGTCGGAACGAGACCTATCGTTATTATGAGCTCAGAATTGAAGTGGAGGGATTCGACCTCTCGCCTAATGATGTTTTACCTGATAAGTAATAATATACCCCATTAACTACAAATAGTTGTTTTTATCACCCTAATTCTTAACTCGTAGTACAACATGCTCTCTTACATTATGTAAGTCATTTTTTCCTCTTACACATATAAAATATGCACCCTAGAACACTTAGAAGTTAAAATCATTAGAGCATCTGGAGTTGGGATCTAGCGTTATGCCGAGAAGTATGTTGTATAATTGACCCTTCCATGAATGGAAACCTTTAGCTTACGAGAGCGATCTCTTTATTCCATTATTGGAATAAAGATTTTGCAAAGTCCAGATAAACAAATTATAAATGGTGTAACTATTTGGTTAGTCATTAAGGACAGTAAAACTGAAGCCTTTCTCACGCACCCACAAATTTAGGTCATTGGATCGCGCATCTCAGCCATCCCTGGCCGTCGAAGGCACTTTTTCTCTCGTGTGGGCTCTTACTGGGCTGGTTCGGTTTGTCAGCAGCTATTCCTGTGGCCGAATCCAAAGCATCTAATTCACTGGCATTCTCGAACGTTGGATGAAGAACGAATGAACCTGATTCTGCTCCATATATTCAGAGAGAGAGAGAGAGACCTACCACCTTAGCGTGGGAGCAATTTGGTTTCATTAATTGATACACTCACAACAAGATTGAGCCATGTTTCTGTGGGTTGAGTTGGATTCTCTTTTTCTTGTTCCTAATCTTAGCACACTCAAAATTAATAGGACACCTCTTTGGTAGAAAATGTTCCCTTCTCTTGTGACCTCCATGTCATCCGAGAAGACAATGAAAATCTGGTGTATAGTGATTAGGTATCCTCTAGCATTCTCTTAGCAATTAATGCAAACTTTGGTATAAAATATTTTGTAATTCAAATTGAATTGGAATTGCGATTAAATAGGACTTTCTGTATAAGAGAAAATTAGCCATCTGTTAGTCGTGCAGAGATCATTCCTTTACAAAGAGAACACGACCATATTTTTCTTATTTATTTCTCCTCCAACTTAACAAAATCTTGCATGGTATTTCTAAAAAGACTGATTTCTTGTCCATACATCATAGAAGTTTGTACTTAGTAATGTTCATTGCTTTTATGAATAGAACGATACACACACAATATAGCTCACTCAAAATCATTTGAGAGTGAATTCCACTTTTTACCCTGTAGTTGTACATTTATGACACATATTACCCTATTTAGTGGAACTTCTATCAAAATGTCAGATTTTGGAGACTTTTAACATGGTTTTACCCCAATTTTGCATTTTGTTTGTTTATGTTAGATAGGATCAGCATATTGCGGCAATGATTCATAAAAAATATGCAAAGAATGAGGGCATCATTGACGATCATGCCCGGACTTCTCTTGTCCATGTGTTCCATTCCTTGTCGTCGTCCAGATATTTTTGGACCCGGGGTGTCACCTCACACCTTGCCTAATGGACACGCATCAGAAAATGATGGCCCAAAGCTTCTAAAATGGGTGTTCTAGATGAATTTTCCACTCATTGGGTAATTAGTGTCACAAATGCATATCTAGGGAGGGGGGTGGTAAAATGTGGAATTCACTCATCATTTGCAGAGTGCAAGTTGTTATTAATTCCATTGCGTGCAAGCTTCAAATAGGTTGTAGAAAACAAAGCGAATCTCCTAAATTCATATATTTTTTGATGAAAATTAGAGAAAAAGTAAGTATATTATATTTTGAAGAGAACACACATAACCAACAAAAACTATATGCTACCTCTTGAGCATGCGTTGGTTTTCCCTTGAAGAGGAAAGGGTGATGCAGTAAAGTAGCATAAGTATATCCCTGGGTTTTTGAGAACCAAGGTATCAATCCAGTAGGAGATAACACGCAAGTCACCTAGTACCTGCACAAACAATCAAGAACCTTGCAACCAATGCGATAAATGGGTTGTAAATCCCTTCACGGTCACTTGCGAAAGTGAGATCTGATAAAGATAGTAAGATAAACATTTTTGGTATTTTTGTTGTATAGATTGGAAAGTAAATATTGCAAAATAGCAAATGAGATGCGATGTAAATAAAAAGAGATGCAATATAATAAGAAAGAGACCCGGGGGCCATAGGTTTTACGGTGGGTGAACAAATTACTGCGGAGCAATTGATAGAAGAGCGCATAGTTATGAGAATATCTAGGCAATGATTATGAATATAGGCATCGTCCGTGTTAAGTAGAACGAAATGATTCTGCATCTACTACTATTACTCCACACATCGATCGTTATCCAGCATGCATCTAGAGTATTAAGTTCATAAGAACAGAGTAACGTTTTAAGCAAGATGACATGATGTAGAGGGATAAACTCAAGCAATATGATATAAATCCCATCTTTTTATCCTCGATGGCAACAATACAATACGTGCCTTGCTGCCCCTACTGTCACTAGGAAAGGACACCACAAGATTGAACCCAAAGCTAAGCACTTCTCCCATTGCAAGAAAGATCAATCTAGTAGGCCAAACTAAACCAATAGTTTGAAGAGACTTGCAAAGATATCAAATCATGCATATAAGAATTCAGAGAAGAACCAAATATTATTCATAGATAAACTTGATCATAAATCCACAATTCATCGGATCTTAGCAAACACACCGCAAAAAGTATTACATCGAATAGATCTCCAAAAACGTCAAGGAGAACTTTATATTGAGAACCAAAGAGAGAGAAGAAGCCATCTAGCTAATAACTATGGACCCGGAGGTCTGTGGTAAACTACTCACACATCACCGGAGAGGCTATGGTGTTGATGTAGAAGCCCTCCGTGATCGAGTCCCCCTTCGGCAGATCGCCGGAAAAGGCCCAGATGGGATCTCACGGGAACAAAAGGTTGCGGCGGTGGAAAAGTGGTTTCGTGGCTCCCCTTCATGTTTTTAGGGTATAAGAGTATATGTAGACGAAAGAAGTACGTCGGTGGAGCTCCGTGGGGCCCACGAGGGTGGGGGCGCGCCTACTCCCTTGGGCACGCCCTCCTATCTCGTGGCCGCCTCACAGACTTCCAGACTTCCACACCAAGTCTCCTGGTTTGTGTTTGTTCCAAGAAAGATCCTCGCGAAGGTTTCGTTCCGTTTGATATTCCTTTTCTGTGAAACACTAAAATAGGTAAAAAAACAAAAACTGACACTGGCCCTCCGGTTAATAGGTTAGTCCCTAAAATAATATAAAAGAGCATATTAAAGCCCATTAAACATCCAAAACAGATAATATAATAGCATGGAACAATAAAAAATTATAGATACGTTGGAGACGTATCAAGCATCCCCAAGCCTAATTCCTGCTCGTCCTCGAGTAGGTAAATGATAAAAACAGAATTTTTGATGTGGAATGCTACCTAACATAATTTTCAATGTAATTTTCTTTATTGTGGCATGAATATTCAGATCCAAAAGATTCAAGACAAAAGTTTAATATTGACATAAAAATAATAATACTTCAAGCATACTAACCAAGCAATTATGTCTTCTCAAAATAACATAGCCAAAGAAAGCTCATCCCTACAAAATCATATAGTTTGGCCATGCTTCATTTTCGTCACACAAAATGCTCCCATCATGCACAACCCCGATGACAAGCCAAGCAATTGTTTCATACTTTAGCATTCTCAAACTTTTTCAACTTTCACGCAATATATGAGCGCGAGCCATGGACATAGCACTATAGTTGGAATAGAACAGTGGTTGTGGAGAAGACAAAAAGGAGGAAGTTAGTCTCACATCAACTAGGCGTATCAACACTACTAGGGAAAACCTTATACACAGAATCTTAGCAAGAACGAGGTTCACAAACAGACACTACTGCTAATTAGCAGTATCGAGCTTCAGAAGAACGCGCTACTAATATCCAAGTAGCAGTAGCGCTCTAGGTGAAACAAGCGCTACTACTACAATTTCCACGGTGTTGCCTCCAGGCTAGATATAGTAGTAGCGCCCTTCTCCTGGATGCGCTACTGCTAAAGTACTTAGTAGCAGCGTTTTTATTTAAAACTCGCTGCTGTTAAGTATCATCCCCTCTTGCAACTAATTAAGTTTAGTCCCATACTGCTAAGCGAACAAGGTGTTTACCACCTTAAATATGTTACTTCTCAAACTATCTCGAGCACTTGGTCTTCATTGAACTGTATGTGTAGGATTTGTGGCTGCAATATGAATCTTCGCCTGTGCCTATGCAGGTATGGTGAGAATTCATATTGACTATTTAGATTCTACACAAAAGATCAATGATGACCAATGTATATTTTTGATGTTTTTACATGCTTAGCCTTAGCAATAGCATTTTTTCAGGACAAAGCGCTACTGATATTGGGCTTAGCAGTAGCGCGCTCCCTGTACCCGCGCTACTACTACAGCAAAACAAAACACGCAGCCCCCCCACCCCCGCACGCTCATCTCTCAATCGTCCCCCTTCGCCCGACGCCGGTAGCTACGGTTAGGGTTTCTCCTCCGCCATCGCGCGCCACCGCCACTGCCGCCGCAGGTAATGCTCCTCCCCCCTCTCATCGCCCCTCTGCTAGCTGCTCCTCCACCCTCTCGTCGCTGACTCTGTCGCCGCCCGCGAGCTCTAGCCAGGCGCCTTTGGCCGACCACCCTCGATCCCCTCGCCGGCCGCTGTCGTCGCGCCCTCTCGTAGGAAATTCACCGGCCTTCCCCTCATCAGCACCCCCGACCGAGGTCACCATGTTGTCACCCCTCCTCGTCAGTACCCCCCGAGGGCTGCCCTATACCTAGATGCAGCGAGGACTTACGAATTTCATATGGATAACTAGATGCTTTTGCTTTTCTGTAATAAGTTATTTTTTGCAAAATGTAGGTGCCAATTTAGTTGAAATGCTTTGGTAGGTGGTACAAGTATTTAGTTTGCAAGTGCTAAGTTAATCCCAATTAAATTTGCCACTTGTTTTTTAATCAGTTATCTTAGGCAATAGGGGCCAAATTAGATGAAATGTGTCTTGGTAGGTGGTACCTTGATTTGGTAGATAACTTATTACAGATCTTAGGATTATACCTTTAGTAGGGGCCAAATAGTTTTTTCGGCAATAGGTGCCCCTGAAATGCTTTCGTAGGTGATACCTTGTCATCTTATATGTTACTAGATGTCAGGATTATAATTGTCCATCAAATTGCTTCTCGCGGAAGAATCTCTTCATCTACTTTGAAAATATAACTGAAGAAGAACCAAAATATCACATGCTACTGTTTTTCTTTCCTGTGAAGTGGATCGTTAATCCTTTTCTCATATTGCTTTAGGAAAATGGCACCACCACCACCACCATGTCAACTGTGCAAGTCAAGGTGCGCTAGCAGCCTTGCAACTGGCAAGCAGTTCGACATCTACTTCCAGCCGAGTTTTCGTCATGCAGCGGTAAGAAATTATATGAAATGTAACAACTATTTTATTTTTAGTGTTGGCATTACTGCATTGTGTCATTTTGCTTTTTTTACACAGATCGTCCCATGCAATGTGAGGTTGAAACTCAACAAGCTGACAGGAGACATTGTGACATTTGAGGCTCCTGGGGGGCCGCACACTATGGAGGTCGAGAAAGGATGCAATATGTCGTAGATTGGAGGAGATGGATGGGCTCGTTTCCTCGCCCGCATGCGTCTTACTGGTGGTGAGTTGATCAGCTTCTCCTTCAGAGCAGAAAGACCCAAGCTGGCTGTCATTTATATCAACCTGGTGGAAGATGATGAAGATGACGAAGATGATGAATATAATGAGGACCCACTCGATGAATATGATGAGTACTGATAACCCGCAAGTATAGGGGATCGCAAAAGTTTTCGAGGGTAAAGTATTCAACCAAAATTTATTGATTCAACACAAGGGGAGCCAAAGAATACTCTCAAGTATTAGCAGTTGAGTTGTCAATTCAACCACACCTGGAAACTTAGTATCTGCAGCAAAGTATTTAGTAGCAAAGTACTATGATAATAGTGGTAATGGTAGCAAAAGGTAACAGTAGTAAAATTAATATTTTTGGTATTTTGTAGTGATGATAGCAATAGCAACGGAAAAGTAAATAAGCGAAGAACAATGTATGGAAAGCTCGTAGGCAATGGATCAGCGACGGAGAATTATGCCGGATGCGGTTCATCATGTAACAGTCATAACCTAGGGTGACCAGAACTAGCTCCAGTTCATTGATATAATGTAGGCATATATTTCGAACATAGTCATACGTGCTTATGGAAAAGAACTTGCATGATATCTTTTGTCCTGCCCTCTCGTGGCAGCGGGGTCCTTACGGAAACTAAGGGATATTAAGGCCTCCTTTTAATAGAGTACCGGAACAAAGCATTAACACATAATGAATACATGAACTCCTCAAACTACGGTCATCACTGGTAATTATCTCGATTATTGTCACTTCGGGGTTAACGGATCATAACACATAATAGGTGACTATAGACTTGCAAGATAGGATCAAGAACACTCATATATTGATGAAAACATAATAGGTTCAGATCTGAAATCATGGCACTCGGGCCCTAGTGACAAGCATTAAGCATAGCAAAGTCATAGCAACATCAATCTCAGAACATAGTGGATACTAGGGATCAAACCCTAACAAAACTAACTCGATTACATGATAGATCCCATCCAACCCATCACCGTCCAGCAAGCCTACGATGGAATTACTCACTCACGGTGGTGAGCATCATGAAATTGGTGATGGAGCATGGTTGATGATGACAATGGCGACGGATTCCCCTCTCTGGAGCGCCGAACGGACTCCAGATCAGCCCTCCCGAGAGGTTTTAAGGATTGGCGGCGGCTCCGTATCGTAAAACACGATGAATTCTTCTCTTTGATTTTTCTCCCCAAAACACAATATATAGAGTTGGAGTTGGAGTCGGAGGAGCACCAGGGGGCCCATGAGGTAGGGGGCGCACCCTAGGGGGGCAGGCACGCCCCCCACCCTCGTGGAGAGGTGGTGGGCCCCTGGCCTTCATCTTTTGCAGGTATTTTTTATATTTTCCAAAAAGTTGCTCCGTGAAGTTTCAGGTCATTCTGAGAATGTTTGTTTCTGCACATAAATAACACCATGGTAATTCTGCTGAAAACAGCGTCAGTCATGGTTAGTTCCATTCAAATCATGTAAGTTAGAGTCCAAAACAAGGGCAAAAGTGTTTGGAAAAGTAGATACGACGGAGACGTATCAACTCCCCTAAGCTTAAACCTTTGCTTGTCCTCAAGCAATTCAGTTGACAAACTGAAAGTGATAAAGAAAAACTTTTACAAACTTTGTTTGCTCTTGTTGTTGTAAATATGTAAAGCCAGCATCCAAATTTTCGGCAAAGATTATAACTCTGTACATTCGAAATAACGCTCAGGTCTCAAGTTTACTTATATCAATAGCATAATCAACTAGCAAGCAATAATAATAAATCTCAGATGACAACACTTTCTCAAAACAATCATAATATGATATAACAAGATGGTATCTCGCTAGCCCTTTCCGAGACCGCAAAACATAAATGCAGAGTACCTTTAAAGACCAAGGACTGACTAGACATTGTAATTCATGGTAAAAGAGATCCAGTCAAGCCATACTCAATGTAAACTAACAATAATGAATGCAAATGACAGCGGTGCTCTCCAACTGGTGCTTTTTAATAAGAGGATGATGACTCAACATAGAAGTAAATAGATAGGCCCTTCGTAGAGGGAAGCAGGGATTTGTAGAGGTGCCAGAGCTCGGTTTTGAAATAGAGGTGAATAATATTTTGAGCGGTGTACTTTCATTGTCAACATAACAACCAAGAGATGGCGATATCTTCCATGCTACACACATTATAGGCGGTTCCCAAACAGAATGGTAAAGTTTATACTCCTCTTCCACCAACAAGCATCAATCCATGGCTTGCTCGAAACAACGAGTGCCTCCAACTAACAAGAGTCCCAGGGGAGTTTTGTTTGCAATTATTTTGATTTAGTTTGCATAAAGCATGGGACTGGGCATCCCGGTGACCAGCCATTTATCTCGTGAGTGAGGAGCGGAGTCCACTCCTCTTGAGAATAACCCGCCTAACATGGAAGATACGGTCAACCCTAGTTGATACATGAGCTATTCGAGCATACAAAACAGGATATTCATTTGAAGGTTTTAGAGTTTGGCACATACAAATTTACTTGGAACGGCAGGTAGATACCGTATATAGGTAGGTATAGTGGACTCATGTGGAATAACTTTGGGGTTTAAGGGATTGGATGCACAAGCAGTATTCCCGCTTAGTACAGGTGAAGGCTAGCAAAAGACTGGGAAGCGACCAGCTAGAGAGCGACAACAGTCATGAACATGCATTAAAATTAATCAACACCGAATGCAAGCATGAGTAGGATATAATCCACCATGAACATAAATATCATGAAGGCTATGTTGATTTTTTTTCAACTACATGCGTGAACATGCGCCAAGTCAAGTCACTTAAATCATTCAGAGGAGGATACCACCCTATCGTACCACATCATAACCATCTCAATAGCATGTTGGCACGCAAGGTAAACCATTATAACTCATAGCTAATCAAGCATGGCACAAGAAACTATGATCTCTAGTTGTCATTACAGACATGTTTATTCATAATAAGTTGAATCAGGAACGATGAACTAATCATATTTACAAAAACAAAAGAGGTCGAGTTCATACCAGCTTTTCTCATCTCAGTCAGTCCATCATATATCATCAGAATTGCCTTTCACTTGCACGACCGAATAGTGTGAATAATAATAATAGTGCGCGTGCATTGGACTAAGCTAGAATCTGCAAGCATTCAATAAACAGGAGAAGACAAGGCAATATGGGCTCTTTTGTCAGATCAACAATTATGCATATAAGAGCCACTTCAACAATTTAATTATGGTCTTCTCCTATAGACCCCCAAAGAAAAGAAAAGAAATAAAACTATTTACACGGGAAAGCTCCCAACAAGCAAAAGAAGAACAGGAAATATTTTTGGGTTTTCCTTTTAAATACTACTACAAGCATGGAAATTAAAACTAGCTAAAAGCTACAACTATTTTTTTTGTTTTACTTAAGGTTTATTAAACACACAAGAAGAAAGCATAAAAAGGAAATAAACTAGTATTGATGATACAAATGAAAAAGTATGATCACCGACATCTAGCAATGAGTGTGTGAACATAAATGTAATGTCAGTGGGAAATACTTACTGCCTAAGTTGGTCTATGGCCACGGCTGGCCTGGCGGATATCCATAATAGTAGCTGGGGTCGTACCGAGAAGAAGAAGACTCCGATTGCCACTGGCCGGCAATCATCTCCGGATCCCACTGGTAACTAGACTGTCGTGAAGGATCAACTTGTGGTTCCGGCTCTGGCTCGATGGCTGGTGCAGGGTTCCGGTAGGTGTGAATAGTCTTCAACGGAACAAGGTACTGGCCTGCAGATAAATCAAACAAAGAAGGAGCAGGCAGGGTAATAGTCTCAGGATGATGTTTATCAAAGAACAATTTGTATTTAAGCTCTCCTTCCCTATTCTTAACAATCAAATCATGTGCCACCATACTTTTATAATCTAAATAAACACGAGGCGACACTTTTTCTTCCTTCTCATAATGCCTAATAGGTATGTTAAAATGTGCAGCTAGGCGTGAAGCATAGATGGCTCCAAAGATGGGGCCCTTGGTACGGTTCAGACTTAACCGTTTAGCAATAATGCCGCCCATACTAACAGAGTTATCACCATATAAACCATGGAGCAAAATAATAATATGAGGGATACTAAGGTTTCCACAGTTTCCACGACCAATTAAACGACGACTAGCAAATAATGCAAAATAGCGTAAAACAGGGAAATGTATGCTAGTGATTTGTGCATCGGAAACCTTCCTTGTTTCCCCTACCGTGATAGTATCAATAAACCCGTCCACATCATCTCGATGTGGTTCCTCTGTCTTGCCCTCAAAAGGGACTAAACAAACCCGACAAAAATCATAAAGTGACATCTCCTTATTCTCATCATATAAATGAAACTCCACCGTAGGTGGTGAGCTCCTAGAATGGAAATGAAAGTTTTGCACAAAGGTATTTGTGAGTAAGAGATACTGATCGCATTGGTCATGACGGAACGCGGTGAGGCCTGCATTCTTAGCCAATTCATGAAAATCTTCATAAATCCCGGCTGCTCTCAAGAAATCATCGGAAGGCCATTCACACGCCCGAACCTCCATGGTGCGACGCAGATTATACTTAGGCTTTGGTGCCTTTTCCTTCGAGCTTTGGCTCGATGAGCCCCTCAAAAGTCTCTTCATCATTTTCTAAAAAATTCTGAAATTTTTAGTAACATCAAAATAAAAGTGAACCAAACTCAATAATATTGATAGCAACTACTCCTACAAGTGCCTAGGGCCTATATCATGCATCAAAACTACTTTTGATCATATAAATTTGACATGCAAGATCAAGAACAGGGTCACCTAAGCAGCAAAAATTTGCAATGAATAAAACACTAGAACAAAAACTAATTGGACCAATGGAGGAGTCACATACCAAGTTATAATCTCCCCAAGCAGTTTTGTGAGAGGTGCTTTGAGCAATGAGATTAAAAATGGCAGCAAAATAAGCTTGGACTCGGGTTTGAGCTGGATATTCGTGTTTGGGGGAAGAAGAAGGAGTGTGTGGGTGAAAGGATAAGTGGAGGAGGGCCACCGTGGGCCCATGAGGCAGGGGGCGCGCCCAGGGAGGTAGGGCGCGCCCTCCACCCTTGTGGGCAGGTGGTTGACCCCCTGCTGTGTTCTCAGTGCCAAATATTCTCAAATATTCAAGAAAAATCATATTTAAATTTCAGGGCATTTGGATAACTTCTATTTTTGGGGTATTTTTATATAGCATGGATAATCAGATAACAGACAGAAAAATACTATTTTTTATTTACTTAATATAAATAATAGAAGGGTCTTTTACATCTGTGTCCCTAACTCGAACCCACTACTCACATTTGCCCCTAATTCGAAAGCCTGCTCAAAAATGCCCCTCCGCCGTTACGTGCCCTTACAGAAATGCCCTTTTGCGCCGTTACCGTCCGGTCAAAGCCGGTCAAAGGGCATTGACCGGCCCCAAAAAAATAGCAAAAAAAATCTAAAAAATCTGAAAATTTTTGAGATCAAAGATACTCAGGTTCGCAAGGTGCGTGCAATTTTTCGTGCTGTTTGGGCATTCCAGGAGCTCGTGTCAAAGGAAAAACAGTAAATATGTAAGCCTATGAACAGTAAATTCAAAAAAATAGCAAGAAAATTCAAAAAATATGAAATTTTTTGGCATCAAAGAGGCTATGGTCTAAAAGCTGCGTGCCAATTTTTGTTGTGTTTGGACATTGGAGGGGCTTGTGGAGAAAAAAACAAAATCTGGCCCGGGAAAAAACTTGGGAAAAAATGACTATTTTGTTTTTTCTTGCGAGAGCTCCTCGCAAGTCATTTGATCACAAAAACTTGCAAGCACCTTGTGCACCCAAGCCTCTTTGATGCCAAAAAATTTCATATTTTTTTGAATTTTCTTGCTATTTTATCTCAAATTTACTGTTCACAAGCGTGCATATTAACTGTTTTTCCTCGCCACGAGCTCCTGGAATGTCCAAATAGCACAAAAATTTGCATGCACCTTGCGCACATGAGTATCTTCGATCTCACAAAATTTTAGATTTTTTTAAATTTTTTTGCTATTTTTTTAGGACGGTCAAATTTGTTTGACCGGACGGTAACGGCGCAGAAGGGCTTTTCTGTAAGGGCACCTAACGGCGGAGGGGCAAATTTGAGCAGGCTTTTGAATTAGGGGTATATCTGATTAGGTGGTTCGAGTTAGGGACAGAAATGCAAATGGCCCATAATAGAAAGTAAAAGGAGGGTACAGAGAGTTGTGCTTTCTAGTTTCATCCATCTCATGCTCATCAGAAGGAATCCTCTAACAAGGTTGATCAAGTCTTGTTAACGAACTCATTCCGAATAACATGGAATCGGAGAAATTTCGAATAACACTATGTTACCTCAACGGGGATATGCACATCCCCAATAATAAGAATATCATATTTCTTCTTGACAGTAGGAAGAGGAAATTCAAAACCTCCAAATATAATCGATGGAATTTTTCCAATAGAGTTGATACTATGAACTTGAGGTTGTTTCCTTGGAAAGTGTACCGTATGCTCATCACCATTAACATGAAAAGTGACATTGCCTTTAGTGCAATCAATGACAGCCCCTGCAGTATTCAAAAAGGGTCTTCCAAGAATAATAGACATACTATCGTCCTCGGGAATATCAAGAATAACAAAGTCCATTAAAATAGTAACGTTTGCAACTACAACAGGCACATCCTCACAAATACCGACAGGTATAGAAGTTGATTTATCAGCCATTTGCAAAGATATTTCAGTAGGTGTCAACTTATTCAAATCAAGTCTACGATATAAAGAGAGAGGCATAACACTAACACCGGCTCCAAGATCACATAAAGCAGTTTTAACATAGTTTCTTTTAATGGAGCATGGTATAGTGGGTACTCCTGGATCTCCAAGTTTCTTATGTATTCCACCCTTAAAAGTATAATTAGCAAGCATGGTGGAAATTTCAGCTTCCGGCATCTTTCTTTTATTTGTAACAATATCTTTCATGTACTTAGCATAAGGATTCATTTTAAGCATATCAGTTAATCGCATATGCAAAAAGATAGGTCTAATCATTTCAGCAAAGCGCTCAAAATCCTCATCATCCTTTTTCTTGGATGGTTTGGGAGGAAAAGGCATGGGTTTCTGAACCCATGGTTCTCTTTCTTTACCATGTTTCCTAGCAACAAAATCTTTCTTATCATAACGTTGATTCTTTGATTGTGGGTTATCAAGATCACCAGCAGGTTCAATTTCTACATCATTATCATTACTAGGTTGAGCATCATCATGAACATTATCATTAACATTATTACTAGTTTCAGGTTTATTACCAGATTGAGTTTCAGTATCAGAAATAGAAATATCATTTGGATTCTTAGGTGGTTCAGTAACAGGTTCACTAGAAGCATGCAAAGTCCTACCATTTTTCTTTTTCTTCCTATTAGAAGGACTAGGTGCATCCACATTATTTCTCTGAGAATCTTGCTCAATTCTCTTAGGGTGGCCTTCAGGATACAAAGGTTCTTGAGTCATTCTACCAACTCTAGTCATAACTCTAACAACGTTATCATTATTCTTACTATTCAATTCATTGAGCAAATCATTTTGAGCTTTAAGTACTTGTTCTACTTGAGTGGTAACCATAGAAGCATGTTTACTAATAAGTTTAAGTTCACCTTTGACATTGGCCATATAATCACCCAAGTGTTCAAGCATATTTGAATTGTATTTCAATTGTCTACCAGAATAAGCATTAAAGTCTTCTTGCTTAGCCATAAATTTATCAAACTCATCTAAGCATGGGCTAGCAAACTTAGTAAACGGGATTTCAGCTTTATCATATCTATAGAGAGAATTTACCTTTACTACCTATGTCGGGTTATCAAGACCATGAGTTTCTTCAATAGGTGATGGATCAAGATCATATGTTTCTTCAACAGGCGGTAAATTAAGACCATGTATTTCTTCAATAGGAGGTAAATTCTTAACATCTCCAGCTTTAATACCTTTTTCTTTCATAGATTTCTTTGCCTCTTGCATATCTTCAGGACTGAGAAATAGAATACCCCTCTTCTTCAGAGTTGGTTTAGGAATAGGCTCAGGAATTGGCTCCGGAGGTGTCCAATTATTTTCATTTGTAAACATATTATTCAATAGAATTTCAGCTTCATCTGGTGTTCTTTCCCTGAAAACAGAACCAACACAACTATCCAGGTAATCTCTGGAAGCATCGGTTAGTCCATTATAAAAGATATAAAGTATTTCATTTTTCTTAAGAGAATGATCAGGCAAAGCATTAAGTAATTGGAGAAGCCTCCCCCAAGCTTGTGGGAGACTCTCTTCTATAATTTGCACAAAATTATATATATATATCCCCTTAAAGCAGCTTGTTTCTTATGAGCAGGGAAATATTTAGGAGAGAAGTAATAAAGCATATCCTGGGGACTATGCACACAACCAGGATCAAGAGAATTAAACCATATCTTAGCATCACCCTTTAATGAGAACGGAAATATTTTAAGGATATAAAAGTAGCGAGTTCTCTCATCAGTAGTGAACAGGGTGGCTATATCATTTAATTTAGTAAGATGTGCCACAAAAGTTTCAGATTCATAGCCATGAAAAGGATCAGATTCAACCAAAGTAATTATATCAGGATCAACAGAGAATTCATAATCCTTATCGGTAACACAGATAGGTGAAGTAGCAAAAGCAGGGTCAGGTTTCATTCTAGCATTTAGAGATTGCTTATTCCATTTAGCTAATAACCTCTTAAGTTCGTATCTATCTTTGCAAGCTAAAATAGCTAAAGAGGCTTCTTGATCAAAAACATAACCCTCAGGAATAACAAGTGATTCTTCATGATCACTTTCATTAGTATTATCAGATTCAATATTTTCAATCTCTCTAGCTCTAGCAAGTTGTTCATCCAGAAATTCACCAAGTGGCACAGTAGTATCAAGCATAGAAGTAGTTTCATCATAAGTATCATGTATAGCAGAAGTGGCATCATCAATAACATGCGACATATCAGAACGAATAGCAGAAGCAGTTTTAGGTGTTCGCAAGCTTACTCAAAACAGAAGGTGAATCAAGTGCAGAGCTAGATGGCAGTTCCTTACCTCCCCTCGTAGTTAAGGGATAAATCTTGGTTCTTGGATCTTTCAAGTTCTTCATAATGATAAGCAGATATAAATCCCAAGTGACTCAAAGAATAGAGCTATGCTCCCCAGCAACGGTGCCAGAAAATAGTCTTGATAACCCGCAAGTATAGGGGATCGCAACAGTTTTCAAGGGTAAAGTATTCAACCCAAATTTATTGATTCGACACAAGGGGAGCCAAAGAATACTCTCAAGTATTAGCAGCTGAGTTGTCAATTCAACCACACCTGGAAACTTAGAATCTGCAGCAAAGTATTTAGTAGCAAAGTAACATGATAATAGTGGTAACGGTAGCAAAAGGTAACAGTAGTAAAAGTAATGTTTTTGGTATTTTATAGTGATGATAGCAATAGCAACGGAAAAATAAATAAGCGAAGAACAATGTATGGAAAGCTCATAGGCAATGGATCAGTGATGGAGAATTATGCCGGATGTGGTTCATCATGTAACAGTCATAACCTAGGGTGACACAGAACTAGCTCCAGTTCATTGATATAATGTAGGCATGTATTCCGAACATAGTCATACGTGCTGATGGAAAGGAACTTGCATGACATCTTTTGTCCTACCCTCCCGTGGCAGCGGGGTCCTTACGGAAACTAAGGGATATTAAGGCCTCCTTTTAATAGAGTACCGGAACAAAGCATTAACACATAGTGAATACATGAACTCCTCAAACTACGGTCATCACCGGTAAGTATCCCGATTATTGTCACTTCGGGGTTAACGGATCATAACACATAATAGGTGACTATAGACTTGCAAGATAGAATCAAGAACACTCATATATTGATGAAAACATAATAGGTTCAGATCTGAAATCATGGCACTCGGGCCCTAGTGACAAGCATTAAGCATAGCAAAGTCATAGCAACATCAATCTCAGAACACAGTGGATACTAGGGATCAAACCCTAACAAAACTAACTCGATTACATGATAGATCCCATCCAACCCATCACCGTCCAGCAAGCCTACGATGGAATTACTCACGCATGGCGGTGAGCATCATGAAATTGGTGATGGAGGATGGTTGATGATGACGATGGCGACGGATTCCCCTCTCTGGAGCCCCGAACGGACTCCAGATCAGCCCTCCCGAGAGGTTTTAGGGCTTGGCGATGGCTCCGTATCGTAAAACGCGATGAATTCTTCTCTTTGATTTTTTTCTCCCCGAAACACAATATATAGAGTTGGAGTTGGAGTCGGAGGAGCACCAGGGGGCCCACGAGGTAGGGGGGCGCGCCCCCACCCTCGTGGAGAGGTGGTGGGGCCCCTGACCTTCATCTTTTGCAGGTATTTTTTATATTTTCCAAAAAGTTGCTCCGTGAAGTTTCAGGTCATTCCGAGAACGTTTGTTTCTGCACATAAATAACACCATGGTAATTCTGCTGAAAACAACGTCAATCATGGTTAGTTCCATTCAAATCATGTAAGTTAGAGTCCAAAACAAGGGCAAAAGTGTTTGGAAAAGTAGATACGATGCAGACGTATCAAGGACCCACTTCATGAAGCCATCGTAGCTCAAAGAATGAGGCTGAGCAAGGAGGAGGTGTGCAACCTATGGGACATAATTCCGCCACGTGATGACTTTGTCGGGGTGCCATTCGTGACCCGCTTGACAAGTACCATGGTCGATCGGCATGATATGGTATGTTATACTTACAAATGCAAATTACCGATGATATGCTTAGTCTAGAGTCCAATGATATGTTGTGTGGAATCTAGTCGATGATATGCTTTAGTGTAGAGTCCGATCACATGCTTATTAGTGTAGAATCCAAGGAACTATTAATAGTGTAGATAATCCATATATACTTATTAGTAGAATTCATTCTTAGTACAAATGTGTAGTACTATGTCTTTTGATAGTGTAGAAATCTATACTTGATAGAAATATATTTACAAAGGTATGGGTGGGGCTATTTATTAATTGATATGTTTTTCTTATTCAGAAATTGCCAAAGAGCCTATCTGTGAGTTGTGGTATCAAGCCTGATGAAGAAGGCTCAGCTGGACTACGCCTTACCGCAAGGGGCTCCGTCACCACCTGTACTTACCACATGGACACGGATGGTCGCACACACTTAAAATCGGTTGGGTGGAAGAGATTCCTCGTTGACAAGAATCTTCGTGTTGGACATGCCATCCTAATTACTATAAGGAACACCCACCGCCTAGGCTTGCGGATGATCATCGTCGTCGTCGATATGATCTAGAACTACATATGTGTGTGTGTGACTATATCATCTAGAACTACATATGATGATCATCGTCGATATCATCTAGAACTACATATGATGATCGTCGTCGATATCACCTTGTACTGCTTGAGGATGCATGTTGACTATATATGAAATTGTTATCTAGTACTTGACAACCCACAAGTATAGGGGATCAATTGTAGCCTCTTTCGATAAGTAAGAGTGTCAAACCCAACGAGGAGCTAAAGGTAGAACAAATATTCCCTCAAGTTCTATCGACCACAGATACAACTCTACGCACGCTTAACGTTCGCTTTACCTAGAACAAGTATGAAACTAGAAGTACTTTGTAGGTGTTTTTGGATAGGTTTGCAAGAATATAAAGTGCACGTAAATAAAAACTAGGGGCTGTTTAGATAAATACACAATAAAGTTAGTATAGCGAGTGTGGAAAAGTGGTGGTAGGAGTTGTGAAATTGTCCCTAATCAATTGACTACTTTACTAGACCGATAGCAAGTTTTATGTGGGAGAGGCCACTGCTAGCATGTCATCCCTGACTTGGAATTCTATGCACTTATTATTGGAACTATTAGCAAGCATCCGCAACTACTAACGTTCATTAAGGTAAAACCCAACCATAGCATTAAGATATATTGGTCCCCCTTCAATCCCGTATGCATCAATTTCTATGCTAGGCTGAAGTTTCTGTCACTCTTGCCCTCCAATACATAGTCCTATCAACATACAACTAACCCTATGGTGTGATCCACGCGCACGCTCATACGATGGGCACCAAAGGACAGCAACATAACCACAAGCAAATTAAATCAATCATAGCAATTCATCAACCACCGATAGGACAACGAAAATCTACTCAGACATCATAGGATGGCGACACATCATTGGATAATAATATGAAACATAAAGCACCATGTTCAAGTAGAGGGTACAGTGGGTTGCGGGAGAGTGGACTGTTGTAGATATATGGGGGAAGGTGATGAAGATGTTGGTGAAGATGGTGTAGGTGTTGGTGAAGATAGCGGTGACGATGATGGCCCCGGCGGCGTTCCGGCGCCACCGAAAGCGAGGGGGAGAGAGCCCCCTCCTTCTTCTTCTTCCTCGACCTTCTCCCTAGATGGGAGAAGGGTTTCCTCTCTGGTACATGGCCTCCATGGCATGGGAGGGGCGAGAGCCCCTCCAAGATTGGATCTGTCTCTCTGTCTCTCTCTGTTTCTGCGTTCTCAGATTCTGCCCTTTCACCGTTTCTTATATTCCTGGAGATCCGTAACTCCGATTGGGCTGAAATTTTAACACGATCTCTATTCGGATATTAGCTTTCTTGCGGTGAAAGAAGGGCATCAATCGCCTTACGGGGTGGCCACAAGGGCCCAGGGCGCGCCTGCCCCCTGGGGCGCGCCCCCTGCCTGGCCCCCTCGGGCATCGTCTCGCGTTGATTTTTCTTCCCAAAATCACATATATTCCAAAAAATCTCCGTCGGTTTTTATCCCGTTTGGACTCCGTTTGATATGGATTTACTGCGAAACAAAAAACATGCAACAAACAGGAACTGGCACTGGGCACTGGATCAATATGTTAGTCCCAAAAATAGTATAAAAAGTTGCCAAAAGTATATGAAAGTTGTAGAATATTGGCATGGAACAATCAAAAATTATAGATAAGACGGAGACGTATCAGCATCCCCAAGCTTAATTCCTGCTCGTCCTCATAAATGATAAAAAAGATAATTTTTGATGTGGAATGCTACCTAGCATAATCTTGATCATGTAATCTAATCATGGCATGAATATTAAGACACGAGTGATTCAAAGCAATACTCTATCATTTGACATTAAGATAATAATACTTCAAGCATACTAATAAAGCAATCATGTCTTTTCAAAATAACATGGCCAAAGAAAGTTATCCCTACAAAATCATATAGTCTGGCTATGCTCCATCTTCACCACACAAAATATTCAAATCATGCACAACCCCGATGACAATCCAAGCAATTGTTTCATACTTTTGATGTTATCAAACCTTTTCAACTTTCATGCAATACATGAGCGTGAGCCATGGATATAGAACTATAGGTGGAATAGAATATGATGGTGGAGGTTGTGTGGAGAAGACAACAAGGGAGAAAGTCTCACATCGACGCGGCTAATCAACGGGCTATGGAGATGCCCATCAATTGATGTCAATGTGAGGAGTAGGGATTGCCATGCAACAGATGCACTAAGAGCTATAAGTGTATGAAAGCTCAAACTGGGAACTAAGTGGGTGTGCATCCAACTTGCTTGCACATGAAGACCTCGGGCATTTGAGGAAGCCCATCATCGGAATATACAAGCCAAGTTCTATAATGAAAATTCCCACTAGTATATGAAAGTGATAACTCAAGAGACTCCCTATATGAAGAACATGGTGCTATTCTGAAGCACAAGTGTGGTAAAAGGATAGTAACATTGTCCCTTCTCTCTTTTCTCTCATTTTTTTTAGTTTTTCTCCTTTTTTTGGTGGGCTTCTTTGGCCTCTCTTTTTTGTGGGCTTCTTTGGCCTATTTTATTTTTTGTAAAGTCCAGAGACTCATCCCAACTTGTGAGGGAATCATAGCTTCCATCATCCTTTCCTCACATGGGACAATGCTCTAATAATGATGATCATCACACTTTTATTTACTTACAACTCAATATTACAACTCGATACTAGAACAAAATATGACTCTATATGAATGCCTTCGGCGGTGTACCGGGATGTGCAATGATCTAGCATAGCAATGACATAAAAAAAATGAACAAGCCATGAAAACATCATGCTAGCTATCTTACGATCATGCAAAGCAATATGAGAATGAATTCTCAAGTCATGTATATGATGATGATGGAAGTTGCAAGGCAATATATCTCGGAATGGCTATGGAAATGCCATGATAGGTAGGTATGGTGGCTGTTTTGAGGAAGATATAAGGAGGCTTATGTGTGATAGAGCGTATCATATCATGGGGTTTGGATGCACCGGCGAAGTTTGCACCAACTCTCGAGGTGAGAAAGAGCAATGCACGGTACCGAAGGGGCTAGAAATGATGGAAGGGTGAGAGTGCGTATAATCCATGGACTTAACATTAGTCATAAAGAACTCACATACTTATTGCAAAAATCTATTAGTCATCGAAACAAAGTACTACACGCATGCTCCTAGGGGGATAGATTGGTAGGAAAAGACCATCGCTCATCCCCAACCGCCACTCATAAGGAAGACAGTCAATAAATAAATCATGCTCCGACTTCATCACATAACAGTTCACCAAACGTGCATGCTACGAGAATCACAAACTCCAACACAAGTATTTCTACAATCCACAACTACCCACTAGCATGACTCTAATATCACCATGTTTATATCGCAAAACTATTGCAAGGAATCAAACATATCATATTCAGTGATCTACAAGTTTTACGGAGGATTTTATGACTAACCAAGTGAATGACCAATTCCTGTCATCTCTCTAAATAGATATAAGTGAGGCAAGAGAGTTTAATTCTTTCTACAAAAGATATGCCCACGCTCTAACAAATATAAGTGAAGTAGAAGAGCATTCTACAAATGGCGGTTTTCTATGTGAAGAGAAACAGGCAATCCAAACTTCAAATGATATAAGTGAAGCACATGAAGCATTCTATAAAGCCATACTCAAAAGATTTAAGTGAAGTGCAATGAGCATTCTATAAATCAACCATGGACTATCTCATACCAGCATGGTGCATAAAAGAAAAGTGAAAACTAAATGCAAAAGACGCTCCAAGATTGCACATATCGCATGAATGAAACGAATCCGAAAACATACCGATACTTATTGAAGAAAGATGGGATGCCTTCCGGGGCATCCCCAAGCTTAGACTCTTGAGTCTCCTTGAATATTTACTTGGGGTGCCTTGGGCATCCCCAAGCTTGAGCTCTTGCCTCTCCTTCTTCTCCTCACATCGAGACATCCTCGATCCTCGAACACTTCATCCATACAAAACTCAACAGAAAGCTCGGTAAGATCCATTAGTATAATAAAGAAAATCACTACTCTAAGTACTGATGTAAACCAATTCATATTTTTTTGCATTATAACTACTGTAACATAACTTTTTCATGGCTTAATCCACTGATATAAATCGATAGTTTCATCAAAACAAGCAAACTATGCATCAAAAACAGAATCTGTCTAAAACAGAACAGTCTGTAATAATCTGAACATTCACCATACCTATGGTACTCCAAAAATTCTACCAAAATTAGGAAAAATAAAAAAGTTTCAGAACCATTTGACGTTCCAGCAAAAAATGTAAAATCGCGTGCTACAGCCAAAGTTTTTGTCCTGCGCCGTACAAACCAACAAGCATCTAAAACATCCTAAAGGCAAACCTTGGCTCATTATTTTTATAATACAATGGAATTGTACAAGGGGATAATTATTTTTGTTGAAAAGTTTCTGTAATCAAGATTCACAAAGTTTCCGTGAGCATGAACAAAGTTCAAGGAGCTTCCCCACTTCAACAACGCTTGTCTCTCTCACTTTCACTTTCCTTTTTGAAAAAGTTATGGGTTCACCTCTTTATTTTTTTGTTTTTAAACTATATAAAAGCACACAACAGAAATAAATATCTCTCTAAAACTTCTGGGCTGTCTCCCTGGGAGCGCTTTCTTTAAAGCCATTAAGCTAGGCATATAATGCTCAAGTAATGGATCCACCCGGATCCCAAGGTATATCAAAGCCAATTTTAATTAACAATGATTTGTGATTTAGTAGTGAGCACAAGGTAACATATATCATGCAACAACAAAGTCTAACTCTCTTCCTATGCATAGGCATGTCATAAAAGAACAATTCATGCACACATATCAAAGGCCAATGCATGGTATAAATAGTTTCTTGCAATTTTTTCGTGTTGGAAACATAAAGAGGCGGAGATGTAGTTCCTCTCTCATAATAATTGCAAGTAGGAGCAGCAAGTACATGCATATTATATCTATCAAAATCATCATGTGTAATAGTAAAACGCAACCCATCAATATAATCCTTAATAAGGGTAAACTTCTCCGATATAGTGTAGTTGGGAGAATTCAAAAAGATAATAGGACTATCATGCGTGGGTGCAATAGCAACAATTTCATGTTTAACATAAGGAACTATAGCAAGTTCATCTCCATAAGCATAATTCATATTGGCAGCTTGGCCACAAGCATAGCAAGCATCATCAAAAAGGGATATTTCAAGAGAATCAACGAGATCATAACAGTCATCATAGCAATCATCCTTCGGTAAGCACGAAGGGAAATTAAACAATGTATGAGTTGAAGAGTTACTCTCATTAGAAGGTGGGCACGGGTGATCAATCCGCTCTTCCTCCTTTTGTTCTTCGCTCTCCTCATCATCTTTTTCATCCAATGAGCTCACAGTTTCATCAATTCCTTCTTCCATAGACTCCTACAAAATATTAGTCTCTTCTTGGACAGCAGGGACTCTCTCAATAAAATCATCAATATCGGAATTGAATTCATAATTCTCATAGCAATATTTAAGGATAGCTAAATTTTCAGGTCTATAAACTGAATCATCAAATTTTTCACACTCTTTAAACAAAGATTCAATTTCATAAGCACCCATAAAAGCAACAAATTCTTCTATTTGTTCCACATCATAGTAATCATATATACCATTAGCATAAGAAGCCAAGGTTTTATCATAATTAAATTGGCATGAAAAGGGAAGGTGTGGAGCCTTCATCCTAGAGCAACAAGTATAATCATATCTCAAGCATAGTTCCCGAGCATACCAATGCAACATATGAATTTGATCCCATAATAGTTTCCCTTTTTGAGTCAAGCGATAATCCCTAAAGCATTCACGTTGATCCAACGTGTCTCCCATAACATAATTGAATGGGGTTTTCTCAGGATTATCAAAGTAGTACATAATCTCTTTCACATAATGAGCAGCGAGGGTTTTAGGAGGTTCCCCATCTCCATGAGTAGCAAGTACACCTAATTTTTTTAGTATTTCGTGTTCCATATCCATAACTAAAGATAGAGAACAACTATGAACAACAAATAAAAATTACTTAGTGATAAAGCAAACAAGCACACACGAGAATATTCACCTGTGACGCCCCGAGACCGTTGTGCCAGGTGTCTTCCAGTTATTCGCTGTTGTTGCCTTGTCATTCGCTTGCGTGTTGCATCTTGTCATGTCATCATGTGCATTGCATCATCATGTTTTCGAAACTTGCATCCGTTCCGGTCTTCCAGTTCCGTCCGTTGTCCGTTCTGAGCCCAGACCACACTTGCACGCGCCCGCGGCACCTCTGAAATTTTATTTTATAAGTGGCCGGAAAATGTTCTCGGAATGGGTTGAAAGTTGGCGTGTGGTGTTGTTATGTTGTCAGTAGGTTGTCTGCCAAGTTTCATCGCATTCGGAGTTCGTTTGATAGCCCAACCGTTAAACTATAGCGGCAGTATAGTCGGTCTAACATCGGACGTTTTCGGTCTTCGAAAACAGTCGCCGGGCCTCCCTCTCTTCTCTTCTATCAGCCCGAGACCATCTACACAGCCCACCTAGTCCATCCTCCTTCCCCTCTTCGCTTCCGGAGTTGTCCGATGCGACCGCATGGTCCGAAACCCTCTCTGCTCAGTGCATCGAACCCCTCATGTGCGCGTCCGAAATTGTCTCGGACCCGACCCGGGCGGTCGTCACCGTTGGATCCGGATCATCCCCAAATGTCTACAAAACGTCTCCATTTCTTATTCGAACTCCCTAGCTATTTTGTTCGTGACCGTCCGATTTTTATCGGAGGGACCATATAGTCTAACGTCAAATCCCCTACCTATATAACCATGCAAAACCCTAAGTTTTAGGCTAGTTGTCCCATCTTTCCCTCACCCGCCGCCGCCACTCACCATCCCACCTCGGGATCTCCTCCCGATCCAAATTCTCTCCGACCCTCTCCCTTGATTTCCGCCGCCACCCAACCAATGCACTCCTTCCAAATCCATCGATCCCCTCCTCTGCTCGCTCGTCCCCGAGCACCTCGATCCACCAGCGCCGCCTTGCCCGAGTACTAGACGCCAACGGCGACAATCACCACCGAACCAGCAGGCCCTGCTCCTCATCCTTCTTCCTTCCCCTTGTCCTCCCATTCTTCCTCCCTTTCTCCTTTCTCTTTTCTCTCTCCCTCTCACATCTCTCTCTTCCAGGTACCCAGGAGCTATCCCGCCGCGCCATGGACGCCAAGGCCGAGCCGCCGTGTTCTTCTCTCGAATCCAGCGAACCAAGCCGCTATTGGAGTCCTCCGCACCGGCCTGGACCCAAGCCTCCTCAGCCGGCGCCTTGCCCGCGCCTCCCGAGGAGTTCGTCGCCTCCACCTCGTTCCGCCGGAGCAAGCCCCACCGCGCCGCCCTGCGCAAGCCGCCGGAGCCTGCTTCCACCCGCGCGGCTGCGGCATCCGCTGCCTCGGCCCCTCGCCGAGCTCCTCGAGTCCCGCTGCTGCATCCTCTCCATCCTGCTCACCCCGTGCCTCCTCTACATCGAGCCGAGCCGCTCCAACACCCGCTGCGACAACTGGTTCGCTGCCGCTCCAGGCCGCCGCACCTGTAGTCCGCCGCCGTCGCCAAGTCCCTCACCTTGCCGCCCCTATGCCCCGCTCGCCGGAGTTGGACTCCCAGCCGCCGCGCCCCTGGTTCCTCTACGCCAAAGACGAGCTAGCGGAGCCCACGTTGACTCCCTCCGTTTTGACCGAGCGGCCTCGCTACTCGCCTGGGCCGGCCTCCTCTCCAGTTGTGGCCCAGCAGCCTCCAAGCCCAGATCCGGCCTACCTCACCACCGTCCGGCCCAAGACCCGCTGTGAGACCCCCCAGCCCCTCCTGTGCACTGATGGGCCAACCAGATCCGGCCCGTATCGTGTTTTTTTACATAGAACGTTTTTCCTTTTTTTCAGAGAATGTTGTTTTGCAGATAGGTCCCTAAACTTCATGCATATAATAACTTAAGAACCGTGCATCGAATTAAAACAATTTATATATGAAACTTGCTTAGAACTTTGTCTAGTTTCATAATATGTCATTTTCATCCATGTTTAAAATGTCTTAAAATGCTGTTTGTGTAATTTTTGCTTAATGCCATGCTAAAATGCTTTAATTCATAACTAATTAACCGTGGCTCAGTTTCCTATAATCTTTATATGTAAACGGTGTAGAAAAATTCCTAGTTTAACATGGTGGCTTTACTTTGCATGTTTAACAACTCTAAAATATGGTTTAGGGCAGAACAGGATCAAACCTAATATATGCACATGAGGAGTTTCCGGATTTGTTGTTCGTTGCTTCCGGCCTCATTTAAACTTGACTAGATAGGTAGTTTTACTTTGCTTCACCCTCTTGCCATGTTAATCAACATTTAATCTTGTTGGGTACATAAACGAGAGATAACTAAATAAGTCTTGTGGTGTTTTCTTCAATATGCAACTCCGTTGCATAATGAGCTCCACTTAATTTGTAGGATTGTTTGTGCACTTTGCCATGCCATGCTTCATTAAACCGGACATGCATCATACTTGATTGTGCATCATGCCATGTTCATGTTGTGGTTGTTTACTATGTTGTGTGCTTCTTTCCGGTGTTGGATCCTTTGGGTTGGTTCCGGTAACGTCGAGTTTGTGAGGACCCGTTCGTCTACGTCCGTTTGTCTTCTTCGTGGACTCGTTCTTCTTCCTTGTGGGATTTCAGGCAAGATGACCATACCCTCGAAATCACTTCTATCTTTGCTTGCTAGTTGCTCGCTCTTTTGCTATGCCTATGCTACAATGCCTACCACTTGCTTATCATGGCTCCCAAATTGCCATGTCAAACCTCTAACCCACCATGTCCTAGCAAACCGTTGATTGGCTATGTTACCGCTTTGCTCAGCCCCTATTATAGCGTTGCTAGTTGCAGGTGAAGATTGGAGATCGTTCCTTGTTGGAACATTGTTTAGTTGTCGGGATATCATTATATTATCTTGTTATCTTAATGCATCTATATACTTGGTAAAGGGTGGAAGGCTCGGCCTTTTGCCTAGTGTTTTGTTCCACTCTTGCCGCCCTAGTTTCCGTCATATTGGTGTTATGTTCCCGGATTTTGCGTTCCTTACGCAGTTGGGTAATAATGGGAACCCCTTGACAGTTCACCTTGAATAAAACTCCTCCAGCAATGCCCAACCTTGGTTTTACTATTTGCCACCTAGCCTCTTTTTCCCTTGGGTTTCTGGAGCCCGAGGGTCATCTTATTTAAACCCCCCCGGGCCAGTGCTCCTCTGAGTGTTGGTCCACCTCGTCAGCCGCCGGTGGCCACCAGGGGCAACTCTGGGCTGGCCTACCGGAAGTTTGGACAATCTGAGTGTGCCCTGAGAACGAGATATGTGCAGCTCCTATCGGGATTTGTCGGCACATTCGGGCGGTGTTGCTGGATTTGTTTTAACTTGTCGAAGTTGTCTTGTAGAACCGGGATGCGAGTCTGATCGGAATGTCTCGGGAGAAGGTATATCCTTCGTTGACCGTGAGAGCTTGTCATGGGCTAAGTTGGGACTCCCCTGTAGGGATTTGAACTTTCGAAAGCCGTGCCCGCGGTTATGGGCAGATGGGAATTTGTTAATGTCCGGTTGTAGATAACTTGAACCTTAACTTAATTAAAATGAATCAACTGCGGTGTTACCGTGATGGTCTCTTCTCGGCGGAGTCCGGGAAGTGAACACGGTGTTGGAGTAATGTTTGCCGTAGGTTGTTCTATAGTTACTCGTTCGTGCTTTGCCTTCTCTTCTCGCTCTCTTTTGTGAACAGGTTAGCCACCATATATGCTAGTCGCTTGCTGCAGCTCCACATATTACCTTGCCTTACCTATAAGCTTAAATAGTCTTGATCACGAGGGTGCGAGATTGCTGAGTCCCCATGGCTCACAGATTACTTCCAAACCAGTTTGCAGGTGCCGTTGAGTCCGTGCAGGTGACGCAACCAAGCTCAGGAGGAGCTCGATGAAGATCTTGTCCTTTGTGTTGTTTCGTTCTAGTTGATCAGTAGTGGAGCCCAGTTGGGGTCGATCGGGGATCTGTGTAGCATTTGGGGTAGTCTTCTTTTATTTTGGTTCCATAGTCGGACCTTGATTGTATCTGGATGATGTAATGCTTTATTTATGTATTGTGTGAAGTGGCGATTGTAAGCCAGCTATGTATCTCTTTCCCTTATGTATTACATGGGTTGTGTGAAGATTACCTCACTTGCGACATTGCTTTCAATGCGGTTATGCCTCTAAGTCGTGCTTCGACACGTGGGAGATATAGCTGCATCGAGGGCGTTACAAGTTGGTAATCAGAGCCTTCCCCGACCTTAGGAGCC
Organism: Triticum dicoccoides; assembly: GCF_002162155.2. Taxonomy (NCBI): domain Eukaryota; kingdom Viridiplantae; phylum Streptophyta; class Magnoliopsida; order Poales; family Poaceae; genus Triticum; species Triticum dicoccoides. The sequence continues at coordinate 37,214,343 of NC_041386.1, read as the reverse complement.
CCCTGCTTGATCGAATCGCTGGTGTTATTGAGTCTAGAAATGTTTTGAGTCATTTAGGAATTATATATATCGGAGAGTTAGGAATTCTTTTTACTCCTCAGCCCCTTCGTCGCTCTGGTGAGGCATCCTGATGTAGAGTTTTGACTATTCTCTTCTCAAATTTCACTAAAAAAAATTTAGGATCACGCGGGTATCTTGGAATTGTTCCAATGGTTTTGTGACGAGAACATTGTTCTTGGTGCCTCCTGTCATTTAGGGGTTGTGGCAGTGTCCCGGGGAGTTGGGCTCCGAGGTGTTGTCGTCACAATTTTATCGTTGCAGTTCTGGAATACCTGAGTTTAGTTTCGCCGACATCGAAAATCTCTTTTATGCAGTTGTTGGTGAGATAACCTCGACGCCACCCAGTACTGGGGCGGGAGTTCGGGAGTATTGCCATAACTCGTATAACGGATGCTTTTCGAAGGTTGAGGTAGATGATTTCCGAAGGTTTCTTGGTTATGTGTTGAAGGATGGATACAACTGGATGTAGGATTTGCTAGTTTGGGTGAGATATTATGCTTCCCCTGTATCCCCAACACCTGATTGCATAACCGGAAAATTTCGGGAGTTTATAAGTGGGAATTCAAGTAGTTCTTAGGATATCTTTTCGATAGATGTATGATATGAAATTGGGGTTCGACGTCTAGTGGTCCGTCTATCCACGGTTGGTTTTACAGTGGTCTCGTTGTGTCTTAAAGAGTGCTTGGCTATGCCGACTCTGGGACGCTTCGTATGTCATGTGCACTGCCTTGTACATGATGGTGCTGTACGATCGAGCCCATGTAGGCCCCACCACGAAAACTTCGGACGAAATCTCTATCATATGTTTGTTCCGGCTTATTCTGCAAGCCAATCCTTTGTTTTGTTTTGAGTTGTGGTATTCAAGTTGCTTCGAAGTCAAATGTTGATTCCATACCTTTTCCTAAGCGGTGTTCTCATGTTCCTATGTGAATACTAATCCTTCTCGATCATCGAGTTTGTCATGTCAATCCTTGTCAACCGGTGTGATTCTCTTCAAGATGTTCCTATCATTTGTCTCATCCGCAAGATCAACTCCATGTCTTCTCATCGTGTTTGCTTCATCCGTCCCAAGTTACCTCTGTTTTTCCCGCCCACCCACCCTTTTTCTTCAAGGAATCCGATATCTTAATCAAGTATCCTTTATTCTTGTGAAGTCTCTTCTTTCTTTTCAATCAATGTTCGTATCCGGTGATTCTCATGGTCATTCTAACGGGGCCTCAAGTTCATCATTCTTCATTTTTTTTCTCTCCGGTGGTTTCAAGTCAAGCTTTGTTGATCATATCTTTTACTCGTTTTAATGCTTACTTATGCCGGTGCACCTCTTAATCTTCCCCGCTTGCCATTCAATTGTTCCAGAGTGTTCAAGATATCTCGGAAGATCCGTTTCCATTCTCAATCCATTCAAGATTTTGCCAGGATGTTATCTCATTCAAGCCATTTAATTCAACCGGTGCAACCTCTCTTTTAAATCATTCCAACGGTGTTTCTTTTGAGTGGGCCCTAACCCACAGGTCTTTTCCCAGGATCTTACCTGACTCTTCTATTTTCCCGGAGCTACCATCAAATTCTTTTCGACGTGTGATGTAAGAATGAAATTTTTTTCATCAGTCAGATGTGTTTCTCCAAGAGCTCTCAATTTCTTTTCATCGTTGGCTCAACTTTTCCATTCTTCATTCCGGAGTGTCTCAATAATTCTTGTTGGTGTTTCTCGTTGTCATTCTCAGGTTTTGAAGACCGATGAAGACTTTTCCTCCATATCTATCCGCTCTCTCAAAGATTCGTGATTCTAGCTTGATGCCATCCCCTAATAATTATTTTCGATTGTGAGAATTCTTTTCACCCATCCGGAGCATTTCATGAGTTGTTTCCATTTCTTTACTCCGAAGGCCATCTTTTAAAATATTATTCATCCCAGCTTTCAGCTATTGTTCTCCAAATCTTACCGGTGCTTCATTCAAGTTTTATCTAATCAGCTCGTGATCTCTTCATTCTCTTGTATCTAAATTTCCCCAAGTATCTTTGTTCGTTTTCTAATTCTTACCGATGATTCATCCCTTTACTCCGTTCTTTTTCAATTCTTATGGTGGTTTGTTCAAGATTTCTCTTCCTTCTTTGTCATATCAGTTCATTCGTTGTTTTGATTCTACCAGTGGTTCGTTGAAGACATTCTCAAGTTTACGTTATATCTCTCTTAACCTTTTCTATGAGAATAAGTAATATGCCAAATCCGTTGATTGTCATCAATTTAATTGGTGAAGGATAAGCATAATGTAATTCTTATTCTTGCTTCATCGAGTAAATTCAATTCCTTAGTCTGGAGGCTCATCAAATTCCGGTTTTCAATTGTTTCATCTTCTCTTTTTCCCGGAGTTCCAACCTTTTTCAATTATTTCACCACGGAGATTCATTTAAATCGGTACAAGGCTTCACCTTGTGTTTTCAACTACCCTTTCTTTTTGTTTGATCATTCTTTTGTTAACGGAGTTCTTCATGGAGGCTCAACATGATGGTTCATAAAGGATTTAATCCCTTCTCGAAGTGTTCATCAAGATTTATTTTCAAAGGAGCTCAAGTTTTCTTCATCTTGCAATCCGGAGTGCAATTCTTTCTTCCGTATCATTGGAGGTGGTATTATGTCATTCTTGATAATTTGAGTTCATGCTTCACGATTCACATATTGTTAAGAATGGGGTATTTTATATCCATCAACCTCTTCATTGGAGTTATCTTGTGTCATGATTCACCTAAAGCCTTCCCTACGGATGGTTGCTATTTATGGTGCTCATAAATGACCAAAGTTCTTCATTTATCCTCCCGGTGAAATAAGTTTCTCGTCTCCTTGTTCTTACCAATCCAATTCTTTTTCCCGTGAGTGGAAGGTTGTCACCTCATAATTTGAGATGTATCCCATAAGACCATTTAAAGCTTATTCTTTTTGTTGTTGGTTTTCCAACAACTCCGTTCTAGCTTTTGTTGTAAGCGTGCTCCCTCAAGATCTTGTTTCCCTTCGTTCATTCCATTCCATTCTTACTTTTGTTCCAGAGGCCTTGTGATGTTGCTTTCTTCAACCATCATCTCGTTTCATTTAAGATCATGTTCTTTCTTGTGCCTATCCATTTAACCGGAGTGTTGTGCCCTTTTGCTCAAGTTCTTTTTGCCTTATCAAGCCTTGCACCTCTTTTCTACCGGAGTGCTATATGAGATCTTTGTTACCCCTAGTTCCTTTCATTCAATAGTTCCGGAGGCAGTGTGTTGTGATTTCATCAAGTATCTTCTCATCTTATCAAGTTCTTATTCAATTCCTTTTCTTTTCAATCGGAGTGCTGCCCGAAGTTGTTCTTCCTTGTTCCTCTTTTCTAACGGAGTGTTTTCAACTTCGTCATCTCCGTTGTATTCTTTTCTCGAAATGGCTTAACCTCTCAAGGCTCGTGTTTTCACTCGTTTGTCAAAGAATCAACATAGTTTCACCTCACCTCTTCCTCTTATTTTCCCCTCCGGTGCCATCCCTAGGATCTCGGGTCGAGATCCTATCGTAGTGGTGGAGTGTTGTGACGCCCCGAGACCGTTGTGCCAGGTGTCTTCCAGTTATTCGCTGTTGTTGCCTTATCATTCGCTTGCGTGTTGCATCTTGTCATGTCATCATGTGCATTGCATCATCGTGTTTTCAATACTTGCATCCGCCCCGGTCTTCCAGTTCCGTCCGTTGTCCGTTCTGAGCCCAGACCACACTTGCACGCGCCCGCGGCACCTCCGAAATTTTATTTTATAAGTGGCTGGAAAATGTTCTCGGAATGGGTTGAAAGTTGGCGTGCGGTGTTGTTATGTCGTTAGTAGGTCGCCTGCCAAGTTTCATCGCATTCGGAGTTCGTTTGATAGCCCAACCGTTAAACTATAGCGGCAGTATAGTCGGTCTAACGTCGGACGTTTTTGGTCTCCGAAAACAGTCGCCGGGCCTCCCTCTCTTCTCTTCTATCATCTCGAGACCGTCTACACAGCCCACCTAGTCCATCCTCCTTCCCCTCTTCGCTTCCGGAGTTGTCCGATGCGACCGCACGGTCCGAAACCCTCTCTGCTCAGTGCATCGAACCCCTCACGTGCGCGTCCGAAATTGTCCCAGACCCGACCCGGGCAGTCGTCACCGTTGGATCTGGATCATCCCCAAACGTCTACAAAATGTCTCCATTTTCTTATTTGGACTCCCTAGCTATTTTGTTCGCGACCGTCCGATTTTTATCGGAGGGACCATATAGTCTAACGTCAAATCCCCTACCTATATAACCAGGCAAAACCCTAAGTTTTAGGCTAGTTGTCCCATCTTTCCCTCACCCGCCGCCGCCACTCACCATCCCACCTCGGGATCTCCTCCCGATCCAAATTCTCTCCGACCCTCTCCCTTGATTTCCGCCGCCACCCAACCAATGCACTCCTTCCAAATCCATCGATACCCTCCTCTGCTCGCTCGTCCCCGAGCACCTCGATCCACCAGCGCCGCCTCGCCTGAGTACTAGACGCCGATGGCGACAATCACCACCGAACCAGCAGGCCCTGCGCCTCATCCTTCTTCCTTCCCCTTGTCCTCCCATTCTTCCTCCCTTTCTCCTTTCTCTTTTCTCTCTCCCTCCCACATCTCTCTCTTCCAGGTACCCAGGAGCTATCCCACCGCGCCATGGACGCCAAGGCCGAGCCGCCGTGTTCTTCTCTCAAATCCAGCGAACCAAGCCGCTATTGGAGTCCTCCGCGCCGGCCTGGACCCAAGCCTCCTCAGCCGGCGCCTCCCGAGGAGTTCGTCTCCTCCACCTCGTTCCGCCGGAGCAAGCCCCACTGCGCCGCCCTGCGCAAGCCGCCGGAGCCTGCTTCCACCAGCGCGGCTGCGGCATCCGCTGCCTCGGCCCCTTGCCGAGCTCCTCGAGTCCCGCTGCTGTATCCTCTCCATCCTGCTCACCCCGTGCCTCCTCTGCATCGAGCCGAGCCGCTCCAACGCCCGCTGCGACGACTGGTTCGCTGCCGCTCTAGGCCGCCGCACCTGTACTCCGCCGCTGTTGCCAAGTCCCTCACCTCGCCGCCCCTATGCCCCGCTCGCCGGAGTTCGACTCCCAGCCGCCGTGCCCCTGGTTCCTCTACGCCGAAGACAAGCTAGCGCAGCCCGTGTTGACTCCCTCCGTTTTGACCGAGCGGCCTCGCTACTCGCCTGGGCCGGCCTCCTCTCCAGCTGCGGCCCAGCAGCCTCCAAGCCCAGATCCGGCCTACCTCACCACCGTCCGGCCCAAGACCCGCTGTGAGACCCCCCAACCCCTCCTGTGCACTGATGGGCCAACCAGATCCGGCCCGTATCGTGTTTTTTTACATAGAATGTTTTTCCTTTTTTCAGAGAACGCTGTTTTGCAGATAGGTCCTAAACTTCATGCATATAATAACTTAAGAACCGTGCATCGGATTAAAACAATTTATATATGAAACTTGCTTAGAATTTTGTCTAGTTTCATAATATTGCATTTTGATTCATGTTTAAAATGTCTTAAAATGCTGTTTGTGTAATTTTTGCTTAATGCCATGCTAAAATGCTTTAATTTATAACTAATTAACCGTAGCTCGGTTTCTAATAATCTTTATATCTAAATGGGGTAGAAAAATGCCTAGTTTAACATGGTGGCTTTACTTTGCATGTCTAACAACTCTAAAAATATGGTTTAGGGCAGAAGAGGACCAAACCTAATATATGCACATGAGGAGTTTCCGGATTTGTTGTTCGTTGCTTCCGGCCTCATTTAAACTTGACTAGATAGGTAGTTTTACTTTGCTTCACCCTCTTGCCATGTTAATCAACATTTAATCTTGTTGGGTACATAAACGAGAGAGAACTAAATAAGTCTTGTGGTGTTTTCTTCAATATGCAACTCCGTTGCATAATGAGCTCCACTTAAATTGTAGGATTGTTTGTGCACTTTGCCATGCCATGCTTCATTAAACCGGACATGCATCATACTTGATTGTGCAGCATGCCATGTTCATGTCGTGGTTGTTTACTATGTTGTGTGCTTCTTTCCGGTGTTGGCTCCTCCGGGTTGGTTCCGGTAACGTCGAGTTTGTGAGGACCCGTTCGTCTACGTCCTTTTGTCTTCTTCGTGGACTCGTTCTTCTTCCTTGCGGGATTTCAGGCAAGATGACCATACCCTCGAAATCACTTCTATCTTTGCTTGCTAGTTGCTCGCTCTTTTGCTATGCCTATGCTACAATGCCTACCACTTGCTTATCATGGCTCCCAAATTGCCATGTCAAACCTCTAACCCACCATGTCCTAGCAAACCGTTGATTGGCTATGTTACCGCTTTGCTCAGCCCCTATTATAGCGTTGCTAGTTGCAGGTGAAGATTGGAGATCGTTCCTTGTTGGAACATTGTTTACTTGTCGGGATATCATTATATTATCTTGTTATCTTAATGCATCTATATACTTGGTAAAGGGTGGAAGGCTCGGCCTTTTGCCTAGTGTTTTGTTCCACTCTTGCCGCCCTAGTTTCCGTCATATCGGTGTTATGTTCCCGGATTTTGCGTTCCTTACACAGTTGGGTAATAATGGGAACCCCTTGACAGTTCACCTTGAATAAAACTCCTCCAGCAATGCCCAACCTTGGTTTTACCATTTGCCACCTAGCCTCTTTTCCCTTGGGTTTCCGGAGCCCGAGG
>NC_041386.1:37171790-37207354 GCF_002162155.2 Triticum dicoccoides | reverse complement strand
AGCCGCCGGTGGCCACCAGGGGCAACTCTGGGCTGGCCTACCGGAAGTTTGGATAATCTGAGTGTGCCCTGAGAACAAGATATGTGCAGCTCCTATCGGGATTTGTCAGCACATTCGGGCGGTGTTGCTGGATTTGTTTTAACTTGTCGAAGTTGTCTTGTAGAACCGGGATGCCGAGTCTGATCGGAATGTCTCGGGAGAAGGTATATCCTTCGTTGACCGTGAGAGCTTGTCATGGGCTAAGTTGGGACTCCCCTGCAGGGATTTGAACTTTCGAAAGCCGTGCCCGCGGTTATTGGCAGATGGGAATTTGTTAATGTCCGGTTGTAGATAACTTGAACCTTAACTTAATTAAAATGAATCAACTGCGTGTGTTACCGTGATGGTCTCTTCTCAGCGGATTCCGGGAAGTGAACACGGTGTTGGAGTAATGTTTGCCATAGGTTGTTCTATAGTTACTCGTTTGTGCTTTGCCTTCTCTTCTCGCTCTCTTTTGCGAACAGGTTAGCCACCATATATGCTACTCGCTTGCTGCATCTCCACATATTACCTTGCCTTACCTATAAGCTTAAATAGTCTTGATCGCGAGGGTGCGATATTGCTGAGTCCCCGTGGCTCACAGATAACTTCCAAACCAGTTTGCAGGTGCCGATGAGTCCGTACAGGTGACGCAACCAAGCTCAGGAGGAGATCGATGACGATCTTGTCCTTTGTGTTGTTTCGTTCTAGTTGATCAGTAGTGGAGCCCAATTGGGGTCGATCGGGGATCTGCGTAGCATTTGGGGTAGTCTTCTTTTATTTTGGTTCCGTAGTCGGACCTTGATTGTATCTGGATGATGTAATGCTTTATTTATGTATTGTGTGAAGTGGCGATTGTAAGCCAGCTATGTATCTATTTCCCTTATGTATTACATGGGTTGTGTGAAGATTACCTCAGTTGCGACATTGCTTTCGATGCGGTTATGCCTCTAAGTCGTGCTTCGACACGTGGGAGATATAGCCGCATCGAGGGCGTTACATCACCCCACACTATTGCTCCCCGACAACGGCGCCAGAAAAAGGTCATGATAACCCACAAGTATAGGGGATCAATTGTAGCCTCTTCTGATAAGTAAGAGTGTTGAACCCAATGAGGAGCTAAAGGTAGAACAAATATTCCCTCAAGTTCTATCGACCACTGGTACAACTCTACGCACGCTTAACATTCGCTTTACCTAGAACAAGTATGAAACTAGAAGTACTCTGTAGGTGTTTTTGGATAGGTTTGCAAGAATATAAAGTGCATGTAAATAAAAACTAGGGGCTGTTTAGATAAATACACAATAAAGTTAGTATAGCGAGTGTGGAAACGTGGTGGTAGGAGTTGCGAAATTGTCCCTAAGCAATTGACTACTTTACTAGACCGATAGCAAGTTTTATGTGGGAGAGGCCACCGCTAGCATGTCACCCCTGACTTGGAATTCTATGCACTTATGATTGGAACTATTAGCAAGCATCCGCAACTACTAACGTTCATTAAGGTAAAACCCAACCATAGCATTAAGATATATTGGCCCCCCTTCAATCCCGTATGCATCAATTTCTATGCTAGGCTGAAGTTTCTGTCACTCTTGCCCTCCAATACATAGTCCTATCAACATACAACTAACCCTATGGTGTGATCCATGTGTGCGCTCATATGATGGCACCAAAGGACATCAACATAACCACAAGCAAATTAAATCAATCACAGCAATTCATCAACCACCGATAGGACAACGAAAATCTACTCACACATCATAGGATGGCAACACATCATTGGATAATAATATGAAGCATAAAGCACCATGTTCAAGTAGAGGGTACATCGGGTTGCGGGAGAGTGGACCGCTGTAGATAGATGGGGGAAGGTGATGAAGATGTTGGTGAAGATGGCGTAGGTGTTGGTGAAGATAGCGGTGATGATGATGGCCCTGGCGGTGTCCCGGCGCCAACGAAAGCGAGGGGGAGAGAGCCCCCTCCTTCTTCTTCTTCCTTTACCTTCTCCCTAGATGGGAGAAGGGTTTCCCCTTTGGTCCATGGCCTCCATGGCATGGGAGGGGCGAGATCCCCTCCGAGATTGGATCTGTCTCCCTGTCTCTCTCTGTTTCTGCGTTCTCCGATTCTGCCCTTTCACCGTTTCTTATATTCACGGAGATCCGTAACTCGGATTGGGCTGAAATTTTAACACGATCTCTATCCGGATATTAGCTTTCTTGTGGCGAAAGAATGGCATCAACCGCCTTACGGGGTGGCCATGAGGGCCCAGGGCGCGCCCCCTGCCTCGTGGCCCCCTCAGGCATCGTCTCACGTTGATTTTTCTTCCCAAAAATCACATATATTACAAAAAAATCTCCGTCAGTTTTTATCCCGTTTGAACTCCGCTTAATATGGATTTACTGCGAAACAAAAAACATGCAACAAACAAGAACTGACACTGGGCACTGGATCAATATGTTAGTCCCAAAAATAGTATAAAAAGTTGCCAAAAGTATATGAAAGTTGTAGAATATGGGCATGGAACAATAAAAAAATATAGATACGACGGAGACATATCAGTACTCCCTCCGTTCCAAATTACTCATCATGGTTTTAGTTCAAATTTGAACTAAAACCAGGACGAGTAATTTGGAACGGAGGGAATACTACCCGATACCTATAATGCTTTATGAAATTGATATCTAGTAGTACCTAGTATCTGGAAATTGTAGGTTATTGAAACTGAAACGTGGTAGGAAGCGAGGGAAAATGATGAAAGATATAGCAGTAGCGTGGGGACAGGAAAGCGCTACAGCTAACTATTAGTAGCACGTTCTAGAAAAGCGCTGCTGTTATAGTCAGTATTAGTAGTGTGGGTACAGACCACGCTACTACTAACAGTTAGCTGTAGCGCCGTAGTAGTAGCGCGGCTGCCCGCGCTGCTGATAGCCTCAAAACCCGCGGTACTACTAGGGTTTTCCCTAGGAGTGCAATGGGCTATGGAGATGCCCATCGATATATATCAATGTGAGTTAGTAGGAATTGCCATGCAACTGCTGCACTAGAGCTATAAGTGTATGAAAGCTCAATAAAAGTAACTAAGTGGGTGTGCATCCAACTTTCTTTCTCACGAAGACCTAGGGCAATTTGAGGAAGCCCGTCATTGGAATATACAAGCCAAGTTCTATAATGAAAAATTCCCACTAGTATATGAAAGTGACAACATAAGAGACTCACTATCATGAAGATCATGGTGCTACTTTAAAGCACAAGTGTGGAAAAAGGATAGTAACATTGCCCCTTCTCTCTTTTTCTCTCATTTTTTTGTTTGGGCCTTCTTCCTTTTTTAATGGCCTTTTTTGGCCGAAGTCTCATGTAACACCCACGATGCGGCTATATCTCCCACGTGTCGAAGCACGACTTAGAGGCATAACCGCATTGTAGGCACGTCGCAAGAGGGGTAATCTTTACACATCCCATGTACTGAATTAGAAATAGGTACAGAGTTGGCTTACAATCGCCACTTCACACAATACATAAATAAAGCATTACATCAACCAGAAACAATCAAGGTCCGACTACAGAACCAAAATAAAAGAAGACTACCCCTAATGCAAAAGATCCCCGATCGCCCCGACTGGACTCCACTACTGATCAACTGAAACGAAACAACACGATGAACAAGATCTTCATCGAGCTCCTCCTTGAGCTCGGTTGAGTCGCCTGCACGGTATCATCGGCACCTGCAAACTGGTTTTGGAAGTAAACTGTGAGTCACGGGGACTCAGCAATCTCACACCCTCGCGATCAAGACTATTTAAGCTTATGGGTAGGTAAAGGTATGTGAGGTGGAGCTGCAGCAAGCACTAGCATATATGGTGGCTAACTTACGCAAATGAGAGTGAGATGAGGAGCAAAGCACGGTCGCAAACTAGAAGTGATCAAGAAGTGATCCTGAAACTACTTACGTTCAAGCATAACTCCAACGCCGTGTTCACTTCCCGGACTCCACCGAGAAGAGACCATCACGGCTACACACGCGGTTGATGCTTTTTAATTAAGTTAAGTTCAAGTTCTCTACAATCGGACATTAACAAATTCCCATCTGCCCATAATCGCAGGCACGACTTTCGAAAGTTCAAAACCCTGCAGGGGTGTCCCAACTTAGCCCATCACAAGCTCTCACGGTCAACGAAGGATATTCCTTCTCCCAGGACGACCCGATCAGACTCGGAATCCCGGTTACAAGACATTTTGTCAATGGTAAAACAAGACCAGCAAGACCGCCCGATGCACCGACATCCCGATAGGAGCTGCAAATATCTTGTTGTCAGGGCAACACCGGATAAGCAATCCATACAACTAAAACCAGCCCTCGAGTTTCCCCGAGGTGGCGCTGCAAGGGGCTCTAGTTCGGGCCAACACTTAGACAAGCACTGGCCCGGGGGGGGCTTAAATAAAGATGACCCTCAGAGAGCGACTCCCACGGGAAAAGTAGGTGGTGGTGAGGCAAATGGTAAAACTAAGGTTGGGCCTTGCTAGAGGAGTTTTATTCAAAGCGAATTGTCAAGGGGTCTCCATAACACCCAACCGTGTAAGGAACGCAAAATCAAGGAACATAACACCGGTATGACAGAAACTAGGGCGGCAAGAGTGGAAAAAAAACACCAGGCATAAGGCCGAGCCTTCCACCCTTTACCAAGTATATAGATGCATTAATTAAAATAAGAGATATTGTGATATCCCAACATATAATCATGTTCCAACAAGGAACAAACTCCAATCTTCACCTGCAACTAGCAACGCTATAAGAGGGGCTGAGCAAAGCGGTAACATAGCCAAATAACGGTTTGCTAGGACAAGGTGGGTTAGAGGCTTGGCTTAGCAATATGGGAGGCATGATATAGCAAGTGGTGGGTATCGCAACATAGGCATAGCAATAGAGCGAGCAACTAGCAAGCAAAGATAGAAGTGATTTTGAGGGTATGGTCATCTTGCCTGAGATCCCGCAAGGAAGAAGAACAAGTCCATGAAGAAGACAAACAGACGTAGTCGAACGGATCCTCACACACACACGACGTTATCGGAACCAACCCGAAGAAGCAACACCAGAAAGAAGCAAACAACATAGTAAAACCACCACATAAACATGGCATGATGCACAACCAAGTATGATGCATGTCCGGTTTAATGAGGCATGGCATGGCAAAATGCACAAACAATCCTACAAATTAAATGGAGCTCAATATGCAACGAGCTGCATATTGACGAAAAACCACATGAATTATTTAGTTCTCTCCCGTTTAAGTACTCAACAATATTAAATGTTGATTATCATGACAAGGGGTGATGCATATGAAAACTACCTATCTAGGCAAGTTTAAATGAGGCCGGAACAACCAAACAACAAGTCCGGAAACTCCTCATGTGCATATTTTAGGTTTGGTACTGTTCTGTCCTAAACACAATTTTATAATTATTAAACATGCAAAGTAAAACCACCATGTTAAACTAGGCATTTTTCCACCCCATTTGCATATAAAGTTTATTAAGTTCGGAGCTGCGGTTAATTAGTTATGAAATAAAGCATTTTAACATGACATAGGAGCAAATTTAAACAAACAACATTTTAAACATTTTAAACATAGATGAAAGTGGCAAAATATTAATCTACACAAAATTCTAAGCAAGTTTCATATATTAAGTTTTTCCATGTGATGCATGGTTAGTGAGTAATGAAATGCATGAAGTTTAGGGGCTGATCTGCAAAAGTGCAATTCCCTGGAAATTGATAAAATCGCAGCTAAGGAAAAAATGATCTGGGCCAAAACTGGCTGGCCCATTAGTGCAAGGCGGGGCACTAGATCTGGCTTACCATGGGCTTGGCCCGTTCAAAAAATATAGAGGAGGCCTGGCGCTGGGCCTTGGGGAGACGCTAGCGGGCTGGCGGCTAGCGAGCGGGAAGTCAACACGGGCGCTGGTCGCTGGTCGTCCTCGTCCACGCGGGCTCGCACCTAGAAGTAGGAGAAACAGCGACCGATGAAGAGGAGGCAGCAGGGCGCAGAGAGGTCAACCGGATCCGAACAAGGGGCAGGCCGGCGACAAGGCAAACGGCGGCGGCGCCTCCCTGCTGGGTTTGCTGGCGATCGGCGGTGCGGCCGTGGTCAGGGACGAAAGGGGCTGCGGGAGGCCGGACTTGTCCAGGCGGCAGGGGAGGCAGAGGCCTGGTGGCGCTGGTAGCTGCTGCTGCTCGATGCAGCCGACGTCGAGGAGATGGAAGTAGGGCGATGCGCGGGGCTCCGGCAAAGGGACTTGGCGAGCAGGGGCGTCGCAGGGACGGACTGCTTCGGGCGGAGGCAAGCCGATGGCCATGGCTGGAATCTGCGAAGTAGCCACGACAGCGGGGTGAGGGAGAAATGAGGCAAGGAAGGGAAGGAGAGGGGCGACAGGGTCGGCCTGCAGGTGGCCGGATGCTCGAACCGGTGGCCGGACGGCGGGGCACGGATGCCCGAGGAGCTCCTAGACAGGGGCTCGGGCGGCGGCAGGCGCGAGCGAGCAGGAGGCTCGCAGTTGAAGAGCTTGGGCAGGGGAAGGCATCCATGGGGATCGGGAGGATCTCGGGCGCAGAGAGAGCGTCGGGCTCCAGATCGATGCAAGGAAGGGGCGGTCTTGGGGGGGTGGTTGCAGGAGGGGGTGGTTGGCTGGTTGGATCGATGGAGGGATTGGATGGATTGGGATGGATCCCGAGGAAGGAGAGGAGTGGATGACTGGTGGCGGCGCGATGGGACAAATGGGCTAGATTTTAGGGTTGCTGCCTAGGGGATTGGTCTATATATATGGTATGTGGGTTTGAGTTAGGGGCATCTGGTCCCTCCGATTTTAATTAGACGGTCGCGAATAAATTGCTAGGGAGTCCAATTAACAAAACGGAGACGTTTTGTAGATGTTTGGGGATGATCCGGACCCAACGGTGACGACTGCCCGATTCGGGTTCGGGACAGCTTTCGGACGCGCGTGCAAGGAGGGCAGCGGGCTGATGAGAGAGGTTAGGTTGGACCTGGCGGTAGGTAGTGGGCTGTGTAGACGGTCTCGAGCTGAGAGAAGAGAAGAGAGGGAGGCCCGGCGACTGTTTCCGAAGACCGAAAACGTCCGACGTGTGCCCGGCTATAATGCCGCTATAGTTTAACGGTTGGGCTATCAAACGAACTCCGAATGCGATGAAACTTGACAGGCGGTCTATCTACACTATAATAAGACCACATGCCAACTTTCAACCCAATCTAAGAACATTTTCCGACCACTTATAAAATAATATTTCGGACATGCTGCGGGCGCGTGCAAGTGTGTCTGGGCTCAGAACAGACAACGGACGGAACTGGGGAACCCGGACGGATGCAAGTTTTGAAAAACATGATGATGCAAAGCACATGATGACATGACAAGATGCAACACTCAAGCAAAAGACATGGCAAAGACAGCGAATAACTGGAAGACACCTGGCGCATCGGTCTCGGGGCGTCACAACACTCCACCACTACAAGATGATCTCGTCCCGAGATCTAGGATGGCACCGGAGGGAAACGGAAGAGGAAGAGAACATGTAAAACTAAGTTGCTTCTTTGACAAATAAGTGAAACCAAAGAACCTTGAGAGGTTGAACAAATTTAAAGAAGAAAACGACAAAGATGAACAAAGTTGAAAACACTCTATTAGAAAAGAGGAATATGGAACATTACGGGAACCTTGAGGTTGAAAGACATAAGAAAAGTGTAACAAAGGACAAGAAGTACATGCAAGCACTCCGGATGAAATGATATGTACAAGGAGCGATAAAGATAAATTACGACAACACTCCGGTTGGAATGTAAGGCAATAATATGAACTTGGCAAAATGAAAGCACTTGGATGCGACTCCGTTTAGAAAAAGTTATGATAGACACAACACTCTGGTTAAAACAAGATAAAGATGGAATAAGAATGATATAATTTGGACAACACTCCGACTGAATGGAAAGAATTGAATATGAACTTGACAAGATGAGAGGATGCTTGATGAAATCAACAACACCTTATCTCCGGAACTATTGAAAGAATGGCACAAGGGGTAAGAAAGATCTCAGACAGCACTCCGGTTGAGAAGGGGGCAAAATTTGATAAAATGGGAAGAACTTGAAAAGAGGGCATGACACCCCGGTTGAAAGGATAAGCAAAACGGAAAGAACATGATCTTGGCAAAATGAGATGATAGGACGAAGAGAGCAACTTCACAATGCCTTCGGAACGAAAGAAAAGAAGGTAGATTGTTAGCATAAGAGAACGGAGAAAGAAATGACAACTTCTCCCATAATTGAATTTGAAAAGCATGCTTGCAAAGAAGGATTGAACGGAGTTGTTGGGAAATCAACAACAAAAAGAATTAGCTTGTTGTGGACTTATGGAAGACATCCCAAAACTATGAGGTGAAATTCCGCCACAAATGAAAACAATTGCTTGCTTGAGAGCGACGGAGAGATGAAAGAATCTTTCATCATGAGATTAGGAGGAAACTTGGATTATTGATAAGCAACCCAATAGCAACATTCCTTAGGGAAGGTTTTAGGTGAACTATAATCCAAGATAACTCCAATGAAGAGATTGATGGATTTAAGATACCTCATTCTTGTGAATGAAGAATGATATACTACCACCTCAAAAGATAAGGGAGAACAATTGCACTCCGGATTGCAAGATGAAGAAAACTTGAGCTCCTCTGAAAAGAACCTCAATGAACACTTCGAGAAGGAATTAAATCCTTGATGAACCATCATGTAGAGCCTCCATGAAGAACTCCGGTAAACGAAAGGATAACATAAAGAAAGAGAAGTTGAAAACACAAGGTGAAACCTTGTAATGATTTAGATGGATCTTCGTGGTGACATACTTGAAAGAGCTTGGAACTCCGGGAAAAGAAAAGATGAAACAAAAGAAACCGAAAATTTGATGAGCCTCCAGAATAAGGAATTAATAACTTGGATGAAGCAAGAATAAGAATTACGTTATGCGTATCCTTCACCAATTTAAATTGATGACAAGCAGCGGATTTGGCATACTACTTATTGTCGTAGAAAGCATTAAGATAGATATAGCGCTAACTTGGGAAGGTCTTCTGCGAACCACCGGTAGGATTGGGAAGAACGAATGAATTGATATGATAAACGAAGGAAGAAGAATTTTGGAAGAACCACCATAAGAATTGAAAACGAACAAAGAAAAGATAGCGAAACACTGGGAAGAATTAGAAAATGAACGAAGATACTTGAGAGAATTTAGAAGCAAGTGAACGAATAGATCACGAGCTGATTAGAAAATACTTGAATGATGCACCAATAAGATTTGGAGAATGAGAGCTGAAAGATGGAATGAATAAATCTTAGATGATGGGCTCCGGATAATCAAACTGAAAAGAATCTTGAATTGCTCCGGATAGGTGAAACGAAATCTCACAATCAAAAACAATTGTGAGAGGATGGCAACAAGCTAGAATCACTAATCTTTGAGAGAATAGATAAGATTTAGAGTAAAACTCTTCTTCGGTCTTCAAAATTCGAGAATGATGACGAGAAACACCACCATGAATTATTTAGACACTCCGGAATAATGAAGAATAGAAAAGTTGAACCAACGATGAAAAGAATTTGAAAGATCTTGGAGAAAGACATTTGACTGATGATAATCCGTTCTTACGTCAAACTTTGAAAGATTTGAGAATAGCTCCAGTAAAATTAGAAGAGTCAGGTAAGATCCTGGGAAAGACCTGTGGGTTAGGGCCCACTCAAAAGAAACACCGCTGAACAATTTAAAAGAGAGATTGCGCCGGTTGAAATAAATGGCTTGAATGAGATAACAGCCTCGAAAGAGTTTGAACGAAAGCAGAGTGGAAACATGAATCTTCGAGATATCTTGAGCACTCCAGAACAATTAAATAGCAAGCGGGGAATGATTAAGAGGTGCAGCGGCATAAGAAAAGCATTGGGCAAAAAGAAAAGACTATGCTCAATACCAAAGCTTGAATTGAATCCACCGTAGAAGAAAAGAATGTAGAATGATGAACGAGTAGAGCATCTTCAAGAGAACCACCGGGTAAGAACGTTGATTGAAAATAATGGAGAGACTTCACATCCATAAAATGGATAACGAATTAAGAAATATGATTCCTTGAAGAAAAAAGGGTGGGAGGGCGGGAAAACAAAGGCAGTTTAGGATGGATGAAGCAAACAACGTTGGGAAAACCGAGAGGTGATCTTGCGGATGTTAACATGATCGGATCCACTTGAAGAGAAAACACACCAGTTGAAAAGGATTGACATGACAATCTCAATTATCGAGAAGGATTAGTACTTACACAGGAGTATGAGAACACCGCTTAGGAAAGGTACGGAATCAACATTTGACATTGAAGCAACTCGAATACCACAATCAAAACAAAACAAAGGATTGGCTTGCAGAATAAGCCGGAACAAGCATATGATAGAGATTTCGTCCGAAGTTTTCATGGTGGGGCCCACACGGGCTCGATCGTACAACAACATCATGTACAAGGCAGTGCACATGACATACGAAGCGTCCCCGAGTCAGCATAGCCAAAGACTCTTTAAGACACAACGAGACCACTGTAAAACCAACCGTGGATAGGCGGACCACTAGACGTCGAACCCCAATTTCATATCATACATCTGTCGGAAAGATATCCTAGGAGCTACTTGAATTCCCACTTATAAACTCCCGAAACTTTCTGGTTATGCAATTAGGTGTTGGGGATACAGGTGAAGCATAATATCTCACCCAAAACTAGCAAATCCTACATCCAGCTGTATCCATCCTTCAACACCTAACCAAGAAACCTTCGGAAATCATTTACCTCAACCTTCGAAAAGCATCCGTTATACGAGTTATGGCAATACTACCGAACTCCCGCCCAGTACTGGGTGGCGTCGAGGTTATCTCACCAACAACTGCATAAAAGAGATTTTCGATGTCGGCGAAACTCAGGTATGCCAGAACTGCAATGATAAAATTGTGACGACAACACCTCGGAGCTCAACTCCCCGGGACACTGCCACAACCCCTAAATGTCAGGAGACACCAAGAACAATGTTCTCATCACAAAACCATCAAAACAATTCCAAGATACCCGCGTGATCCTAAATTTTTTTAGTCAAATTTGAGAAGAGAAGAGTCAAAACTCTAAGTCAGGATGCCTCACCAGAGTGACGAAGGGACTGAGGAGTAAAAAGAATCCTACTCTCTGATATATATAATCCTAAAAGACTCAAAACATTTTTCTAGACTCAACAACGCCAGCGATTTGATCAAGCAGGGGGCTCCTAAGTCGGGGAAGGCTCTGATTACCAACTTGTAACACCCACAATGCGGCTATATCTCCCAGGTGTCGAAGCACGACTTAGAGGCATAACCGCATTGTAGGCATGTCGCAAGAGGGGTAATCTTTACACATCCCATGTACTATATTAGAAAGAGGTACAGAGTTGGCTTACAATCGCCACTTCACACAATACATAAATAAAGTATTACATCAACCAGAAACAATCAAGGTCCGACTACAGAACCAAAATAAAAGAAGACTACCCCTAATGCAAAAGATCCCCGATCGCCTCGACTGGGCTCCACTACTGATCAACTGAAATGAAACAACACGATGAACAAGATCTTCATCGAGCTCCTCCTTGAGCTCGGTTGAGTCACCTGCGCGGTATCATCGACACCTGCAAACTGGTTTAGGAAGTAAATTGTGAGTCACGGGGACTCAGCAATCTCACACCCTCGCGATCAGGACTATTTAAGCTTATGGGTAGGTAAAGGTATGTGAGGTGGAGCTGCAGCAAGCATTAGCATATATGGTGGCTAACTTACGCAAATGAGAGCAAGATGAGGAGCAAAGCACGGTCGCAAACTAGAAGTTATCAAGAAGTGATCCTGAAACTACTTATGTTCAAGCATAACTCCAATGCCGTGTTCACTTCCCGGACTCCGCCGAGAAGAGACCATCACGACTACACACGCGGTTGATGCTTTTTAATTAAGTTAAGTTCAAGTTCTCTACAACCGGACATTAACAAATTCCCATCTGCCCATAACCGCGGGCACGGCTTTCGAAAGTTCAAAACCCTGCAGGGGTGTCCCAACTTAGCCCATCACAAGCTCTCATGGTCAACGAAGGGTATTCCTTCTCCCAGGACGACCCGATCAGACTCAGAATCCTGGTTACAAGACATTTCAACAATGGTAAAACAAGACCAGCAAGACCGCCCGATGCGCCGGCATCCCGATAGGAGCTGCACATATCTCGTTCTCAAGGCAACACCGGATAAGCAATCCGTACAACTAAAACCAGCCCTCGAGTTTCCCTCAGGTGGTGCTGCAAGGGGCTCTAGTTTGGACCAACACTTAGACAAGCACTGGCCCGGGGGGGCTTAAATAAAGATGACCCTCGAGAGAGCGAATCCCAAGGGAAAAGTAGGTGGTGGTGAGGCAAATGGTAAAACCAAGGTTGGGCCTTGCTGGAGGAGTTTTATTCAAAGCGAATTGTCAAGGGGTCCCCATAACACCCAACAGTGTAAGGAACGCAAAATCAAGGAACATAACACCGGTATGACGGAAACTAGGGTGGCAAGAGTGGAACAAAACACCAGGCATAAGGCCGAGCCTTCCACCCTTTACCAAGTATATAGATGCATTAATTAAAATAAGAGATATTGTGATATCCCAACATATAATCATGTTCCAACAAGGAACAAACTCCAATCTTCACCTGCAACTAGCAACGCTATAAGAGGGGCTGAGCAAAGCGGTAACATAGCCAAATAACGGTTTGCTAGGACAAGGTGGGTTAGAGGCTTGGCTTAGCAATATGGGAGGCATGATATAGCAAGTGGTGGGTATCGCAGCATAGGCATAGCAATAGAGCGAGCAACTAGCAAGCAAAGATAGAAGTGATTTTGAGGGTATGGTCATCTTTCCTGAGATCCCGCAAGGAAGAAGAATGAGTCCATGAAGAAGACAAACAGACGTAGTCAAACGGATCCTCACACACACGACGTTATCGGAACCAACCCGAAGAAGCAACACCGGAAAGAAGCAAACAACATAGTAAACAACCACCACATAAACATGGCATGATGCATAACCAAGTATGATGCATGTCCGGTTTAATGAGGCGTGGCATGGCAAAATGCACAAACAATCCTACAAATTAAATGGAGCTCAACATGCAGAGAGTTGCATATTGACGAAAAACCACATGAATTATTTAGTTCTCTCCTGTTTAAGTACTCAACAATATTAAATGTTGATTATCATGACAAGGGGTGAAGCATATGAAAACTACATATCTAGGCAAGTTTAAATGAGGCCGGAACAACCAAACAACAAGTCCGGAAACTCCTCATGTGCATATTTTAGGTTTGGTACTGTTCTTCCCAAAACACAATTTTAGAGTTATTAAACATGCAAAGTAAAACCACCATGTTAAACTAGGCATTTTCCACCCCATTTACATATAAAGTTTATTAAGTTCGGAGCTACGGTTAATTCGTTATGAAATAAAGCATTTTAACATGACATAGGAGCAAATTTGAACAAACAACATTTTAAACATATATGAAAGTGGAAAAATATTAATCTACACAAAATTCTAAGCAAGTTTCATATATTAAGTTTTTCCATGTGATGCATGGTTAGTGAGTAATGAAATGCATGAAGTTTAGGGGCTGATCTGCAAAAGTGCAATTCCCTGGAAATTGATAAAATCGCAGCTAAGGAAAAAAATGATCTGGGCCAAAACTGGCTGGCCCATTAGTGCAAGGCGGGGCGCTGGATCTGGCTTACCATGGGCTTGGCCCGTTCAAAAAAAAATATAGAGGAGGCCTGGCGCTGGGCCTTGGGGAGACGCTAGCGGGCTGGCGGCTAGCGACCGGGAAGTCAACGCGGGCGCTGATCGCTGGTTGTCCTCGTCCATGCGGGCTCGCACCTAGAAGTAGGAGAAACAGCGACCGATGCAGAGGAGGCAGCAGGGCGCAGAGAGGTCAACCGGATCCGAACAAGGGGCAGGCCGGCGACAAGGCAAACGGCGGCGGCGCCTCCCTGCTGGGTTTGCTGGCGATCGGCGGTGCGGCCGTGGTCAGGGACGAAAGGGGCTGCGGGAGGCCGGACTTGTCCAGGCGGCAGGGGAGGCAGAGGCCCGGTGGCGCTGGTAGCTGCTGTTGCTCGATGCAGCCGACATCGAGGAGATGGAAGCAGGGCGATGTGCGGGGCTCCGGCAGAGGGACTTGGCAAGCAGGGGCGTCGCGGGGACGGACTGCTCCGGGCGGAGGCAAGCCGATGGCCATGGCTGGAATCTGCGAAGTAGCCACGACTGCGGGGTGGGGGAGAAATGAGGCAAGGAAGGGAAGGAGAGGGGCGACAGGGTCGGCCTGCAGGTGGCCGGATGCTTGAACCGGCGGCCGGATGGCGGGGCACGGATGCCCGAGGAGCTCCTAGACAGGGGCTCGGGTGGCGGCAGGCGCTAGCGAGCGGGAGGCTCGCAGTTGAAGAGCTTGGGCAGGGGAAGGCATCCATGGGGATCGGGAGGATCTCGGGCGGAGAGAGAGCGTCGGGCTCTAGATCGATGCGAGGAAGGGGCGGCCTTGTGGGGTGGGTGCAGGAGGGGGTGGTTGGCTGGTTGGATCGATGGAGGGATTGGGTGGATTGGGATGGATCCCAAGGAAGGAGAGGAGTGGATGACTGGCAGCGGCGTGATGGGACAAACGGGCTAGATTTTAGGGTTGCTGCCTAGGGGATTCGTCTATATATATGGTATGTGGGTTTGAGTTAGGGGTATCTGGTCCCTCCGATCTTAATCGGACGGTCGCGAATAAATAGCTAGGGAGTCCAATTAACAAAACAGAGACGTTTTGTAGATGTTTGGGGATGATCCGGACCCAACGGTGACGACTGCCCGATTCGGGTTCGGGACAGCTTTCGGACGCGCGCACGAGGAGGGCAGCGGGCTGACGAGAGAGGTTAGGTTGGACCTGGCGATAGGTAGTGGGCTTAGACGGTCTCGAGCTGAGAGAAGAGAAGATAGGGAGGCCCGGCGACTGTTTCCGAAGACCAAAAACGTCCGACTTGTGCCCGGCTATAATGCCGCTATAGTTTAACGGTTGGGCTATCAAACGAACTCCGAATGCGATGAAACTTGACAGGCGGTCTATCTACACTATAATAAGACCACACGCCAACTTTCAACCGAATCCGAGAACATTTTCCGACCACTTATAAAATAATATTTCGGACATACCGCGGGCGCGTGCAAGTGTGTCTGGGCTCAGAACGGACAACGGACGGAACTGGGGAACCCAGACGGATGCAAGTTTTGAAAAACATGATGATGCAAAGCACATGATGACATGACAAGATGCAACACTCAAGCGAAAGACATGGCAAAGACAGCGAATAACTGGAAGACACCTGGCGCATCGGTCTCGGGGCTTCACATCTCATCCCGACTTGTGGGGGAATCATAGTCTCCATCATCCTTTCCTCACATGGGACAATGCTCTAATAATGAATATCATCACACTTTTATTTACTTACAACTCAAGAATTAGAAATCGATACTTAGAAAAAAAATATGACTCTATGTGAATGCCTCCGGCGGTGTACCAGGATGTGCAATGAATCAAGAGTGACATGTATAAAACATTATGAATGGTGGCCATGCCACAAATACGATGTCAAGTACATGATCATGCAAAGCAATATGACTATGATAAATCGTGTCATAATAAACAAAATGGTGGAAAGTTGCATGGCAATATATCTCGGAATGGCTATGGAAATGCCATAATAGGTAGGTATGGTGGCTGTTTTGAGGAGGGTAAATGATGGGTTTATGGTACCGGCGAAAGTTGCGTGGCACAAGAGAGGCTAGCAATGGTGGAAGGGTGAGAGTGCGTATAATCCATGGACTCAACATTTAGTCATAAAGAACTCACATACTTATTACAAAAATCTACAAGTCATCAAAACTAAGCACTACGCGCATGCTCCTAGGGGGATAGATTGGTAGGAAAAGACCATCGCTCCTCATGCTTCAAATTTGTCACACGACGATTACCATACGTGCATTCTACGTGACTTGCAAACCTCAACACAAGTATTTCTCAATTTCACAATTACTCAACTAGCACGACTCTAATATCACCATCTTTATATCTCAAAACAGTTATCAAGTATCAAACTTCTCATAATGCACTCTATATGAAAGTTTTTATTATACCCATCTTGGTTGCCCATCATATTAGGACTAATTTTATAACCAAAGCAAATTACCATGTTGTTCTAAAAGACTCTCAAAATAATATAAGTGAAGCATGAGAGATCAATAATTTCTATGAAATAAAACCACCACCGTGCTCTAAAAAGATAAAAGTGAAGCACTAGAGCAAAATTATCTAGCTCAAAAGATATAAGTGAAGCACATAGAGTATTCTAATAAATTCTGATTCATGTGTGTCTCTCCCAAAAGGTGTGTACAGAAAGGACGATTGTGGTAAACTAAAAAGCAAAGACTCAAACCATACAATACACTTCAAGCAAAACACATATCATGTGGTGAATAAAAATATATCCTCAAGTAAAGTTACCGATAGACGAAGACGAAAGAGGGGATGTCTGGGGCATCCCCAAGATTAGGCTTTTGGTTGTCCTTGAATTTTACCTTGGGGTGCCTTGGGCATCCTCAAGCTTAGGCTCTTGCCACTCATTGTTCCAAAATCCCTCAAATCTTTACCCAAAAACTTGAAAAGTTCACAACACAAAACTCAACAGAAAATCTCATGAGCTCCATTAGTATAAGAAAGCAAACCACCACTTTTATGTACTATAATTAACACATTATTTATTTATATTGGTGTTAAACCTACGGTATTCCAACTTCTCTATGGTTCATACCCCTCGATACTAGCCATAGATTCATTCAAATAAGCAAACAACACACAAAAAACAGAATCTGTCAAAACAGAACAGTGTGTAGCAATCTGGAGGTTTCAAATACTTATGTAACTGCAAAAATTGTGAGAAATTAGGACGACCTAAATAACTTTTATATTGATCTACTTCAGTTGGAGTTGGTATTTTATCGCTCTCTGGTAAAAAACTAAAATTATTTTCACTAGCGTAAACTTTCTGTTTTTCAGCAAGATCAAACAACAATCACCCAAGAAGATCCTAAAGGGTTTACTTGGAACAAACACTAATTAAAACATCAAAACACAATCATAACAGAGGCTAGATAAATTATTTTTTACTAAACAGGAACAAAAAAGTAAAGAACAAAAATAAAATTGGGTTGCCTCCCAACAAGCGCTATCGTTTAACGCCCGTAGCTAGGCATAAAAACTAGAATAGATCTAGGTATTGTCATCTTTGGTATGCAATCCATAAGTGGGTCCCATAATTGATTAATGAGGCAATTTAATTTTCTTTCTAGGAAAGTGTTCCATGCCTTTCCTTAACGGAAATTGAAATCTAATATTTCCTTCTTTCATGTCAATAATTGCACCAATCATTCTAAGTAAAGGTCTACCAAGAATAATAGGACATGTAGGATTGCAATCTATATCAAGAATGATAAAATCTACGGGCACATAATTCATATTTGCAACAATAAGAACATCATTAATCCTTCCCATAGGTTTCTTAATGGTGGAATCCGCAAGGTGCAAAATTAAAGAACAATCATCAAATTCACGGAAACCTAACACATCACACAAAGTTTTTAGAATCGTAGAAACACTAGCGCCCAAATCACACAAAGCATAGCATTCATAATCTTTAATCTTAATTTTAATAGTAGGTTCCCACTCATCATAAAGTTTTCTAGGAATAGAAACTTCTAATTTAAGCTTTTCTTCATAGGATTGCATTAAAGCATCAATGATAAGTTTAGTAAAAGCTTTATTTTGATCATAAGCATGAGGGGAATTTAACACGAATTGCAACAAGGAAATACAATCTATCAAAGAGAAATTATCATAATTAAATTCCTTGAAATCCAAAATAGTGGGTTCATTGCTATGTAAAGTTTTGACCTCTTCAATCCCACTTTTAGTAATTTTAGCATCAAGATCTAAAAACTCCAAATCATTGGGATGCCTTTAACTAAAGTTGACTCATCTCCAGTCCCATCTTTATCAAGGTTCATATTGGAAAACAAAGATTTAATAGGAGACACATCAATCACTTTTAGATCTTCATCATTATTATCATGAAAACTAGAAGAACACGCTTTCACAAAGCAATCTTTCTTAGCACGTATCCTAGCGGTTCTTTCCTTGCACTCATCAATGGAAATTCTAATGGCTTTGAGAGTCTCATTGATTTCATTCTTAGGTGGAATAGATCTAAGTCTCAAAGAATCAACATCAAGAGAAATTTCATCCACGTTCCTAGCCAACTCATCAATCTTAAGCAATTTTTCTTCAACCAAAGCATTGAAATTTTTTGTGAACTCATAAATTCTTTAACACTAGTCTCAAAATCAGAGGGCATCTTATTAAAATTTCCATAAGAGTTGTTGTAGGAAATACCATAATTATTAGAGGAATTATTAGGAAACGACCTAGAATTAAAGTTTCCTCTATATGCGTTGTTACCAAAATTGTTCCTACCAACAAAATTCACATCCATAGATTCATTATTATTCTCAATCAGAGTGGATAAAGGCATATCATTAGGATTAGAAGAAACACTCTTATTAGCAAAGAATTTCATAAGTTCATCCATCTTTCCACTCAAAACATTAATTTCATAAGTGGATCTTTCGGTGTGCCATTGAGAATAATTAACCATAATATTATCTAGGAGTTTAGTAGCTTCTCCTAAAGTGATTTCCATAAAAGTGCCTCCCGCTGCCGAATCTAAAAGATTTCTAGAAGGAAAATTCAATCTGACATAAATTTTTTGTATAATCATCCATTAATTCAAACCATGTGTAGGGCAATTACGTATCATTAATTTCGTCCTCTCCCAAGCTTGTGCAACATGCTCATGATCAAGTTGCTTAAAATTCATAATATCGTTTCTAAGGGAGATTATCTTAGCGGGACGAAAATACTTAGAGATAAAAGCATCTTTGCACTTATTCCATGAATCAATACTATTTTTAGGAAAAGAAGAGAACCAAGTTTTAGCACGATCTCTAAGAGGAAACGGAAATAGCTTTACTTTAACAATATCATTATCCACATCTTTCTTCTTTTGCATCTCACACAAATCAACAAAGTTGTTTAGATGGGTAGCGGCATCTTCACAAGGAAGGCCAGAAAATTGATCTTTCATGACGAGATTCAACAAATCAGCATTAATTTCATAAGATTTGGCATCAAAAATAGGAGCAATCGGAGTGCTAATAAAATCATTGTTGCTGGTATTGGAAAAGTCACATAATTTAGTATTATCTTGATCCATCTTGACAAACAATCAATCCAACACACAATCACACAAGAAGCAAGCGAAAGAAACAAACGGAAAAGGGGCGAATAAAATGGCAAAGGTGAAGTGGGGGAGAGGAAAATGAGAGGCGAATGGCAAATAATGTAATGAGAGGCAGAAGAGTTTATGATGGGTACGTGGTATGTCTTGAGTTGAGCTTCGATCTCCCCAGCAACGGCACCAGAAATCCTTCTTGCTATCTCTTGAGCATGCGTTGGTTTTCCCTTGAAGAGGAAAGGGTGATGCAACAACGTAGTAATTTCAAAAAAATTCCTACGCACACGCAGGATCATGGTGATGCATAGCAACGAGAGGGGAGAGTGTCGTCCATGTACCCTCGTAGACCGTTAAGCGGAAGTGTTATGACAACGCGGTTGATGTAGTCGTACGTATTCACGATCGACCGATCCTGAGTACCGAACGTACGGCACCTGCGCATTCAGCACACGTTCAGCTCGGTGACGTCCCGCGAACTCACCGTCTAGTAGAGCTCGGGGAAGAGTTTCATCAGCACGACGACGTGGTGACGATGTTGATGAAGCTAGCGCAGCAGGGCTTCGCCTAAATACCGCTACAGTATGACCGAGGTGGATTATGGTGGAGGGGGGCACCGCACACGGTTGGGAGAGATCTTTGTGATCAACTTGTGTGTCTAGAGGTGCCCCCCTGCCCCTGTATATAAAGGAGCAAGGGGGAGGCCGGCCGACCCTTGTTGGCGCGCCTAGGAGGAGGAATCCTCCTCCTAATAGGAGGGGGAAAGGCAAGGAGAGAAAGAGAAGGAAAGGGGGCGCCGCCCCCTTCTCCTAGTCCAATTCGTAACTCAAATATTCCGCATTGTTTCAAATGTAGGCCAAACTCGTAACTCAAATATTCTCCTCCACGATCAGATTGCATAAAATTTATTTTCTTGTTACGTGATTTTCCACTTCACTCTGAAATTCTTTGAACTTTTCAAATGTTTCAGACTTATGTTTGATTAAGTAGATATACCTATATCTGCTCAAATGATCTGTGAAGGTGAGAAAATAACGATACCCGCCGCGATCCTCAATATTCATCGGACCACATACATCAGTATGTATGATTTCCAACAAATTTGTTGCTCGCTCCATAGTTCCGGAGAACGGCGTTTTAGTCATCTTGCCCATAAGGCATGGTTCGCAAGTACCAAGTGATTCATAATCAAGTGATTCCAAAAGTCCATCAGTATGGAGTTTCTTCATGTGCTTTATACCAATATGACCCAAACGGCAGTGCCACAAATAAGTTGCACTATCATTATCAACTCTGCATCTTTTGGCTTCAACATTATGAATATGTGTATCACTACTATCGAGATTCAACAAGAATAGACCACTCTTTAAGGGTGCATGACCATAAAAGATATTACTCATATCAATAGAACAACCATTATTCTCAGATTTAAATGAATAACCGTCTCGCATCAAACAAGATCCAAATATAATGTTCATGCTTAACTCTGGCACCAAACAACAATTATTTAGGTCTAAAACTAACCCCGAAGGTAGATGTAGAGGTAGCGTTCCGACGACGATCACATCGACTTTGGAACCATTTCCCACGCGCATCGTCACCTCGTCCTTAGCCAGTCTTCGCTTAATCCGTAGTCCCTGTTTTGAGTTGCAAATATTAGCAACATAACCAATATCAAATACCCAGGTGCTACTGCGAGCTCTGGTAAGGTACACATCAATAACATGTATATCACATATACCTTTGTTCACTTTGCCATCCTTCTTATCTGCCAAATACTTGGGGTAGTTCCGCTTCGAGTGACCAGTCTATTTGCCATAGAAGCACTCAGTCTCAGGCTTAGGTCCAGACTTGGGTTTCTTCTCCTGAGCAGCAACTTGTTTGCCGTTCTTCTTGAAGTTCCCCTTCTTCTTCCCTTTGCCATTTTTCTTGAAATTGGTGGTCTTATTGACCATCAACACTTGATGTCCTTCTTGATTTCTACCTCCGCAGCCTTCAGCATTGCGAAGAGCTCGGGAATAGTCTTATTCATCCCTTGCATATTATAGTTCGTCATGAAGCTTTTGTAGCTTGGTGGCAGTGATTGAAGAACTCTGTCAATGACACTATCAACAGGAAGATTAACTCCCAGTTGAGCCAAGTGATTATGATACCCAGACATTTTGAGTATATGCTCACTGATAGAACTATTCTCCTCCATCTTGCAGCTATAGAACTTATTGGAGACTTCATATCTCTCAATCCAGGCATTTGCTTGAAATATTAACTTCAACTCCTGGAACATCTCATATGCTCCATGACGTTCAAAACGTCATTGAAGTACCGGTTCTAAGCCGTAAAGCATGGCACACTGAACTATCGAGTAGTCATCAACTTTACTCTGCCAAACGTTCTTAACATTGTAAGCAGCATCTGCAGCAGGCCTGGCACCCAGTGGTGCTTCCAGGACATAATTCTTCTGTGCAGCAATGAGGATAATCCTCAAGTTACAGACCCAATCCGTGTAATTGCTACCATCATCTTTCAACTTTGCTTTCTCAAGGAACGCATTAAAATTCAATGGAACAACAACACGGGCCATCTATATACAACAACATAGATAAGCAAAATACTATCAGGTGCTAAGTTCATGATAAATTTAAGTTTAATTAATAATATTACTTAAGAACTCCCACTTAGATAGACATCCCTCTAATCATCTAAGTGATCACGTGATCCATATGAAGTAAACCATAACCAATCATCACGTGAAATGGAGTAGTTTTCAATGGTGAACATCACTATGTTGATCATATCTACTATATGATTCACGCTCGACCTTTCGGTCTCAGTGTTCCGAGGCCATATCTGCATCTGCTAGGCTCGTCAAGTTTAACCCGAGTATTTTGCGTGTGCAAAACTGGCTTGCACCCATTGTAGATGGACGTAGAGCTTATCACACCCGATCATCACGTGGTGTCTCGGCACGACGAACTTTGGCAATGGTGCATACTCAGGGAGAACACTTTTATATTGAAATTTAGTGAGAGATCATCTTATAATGCTACCGTCAAACAAAGCAGAATAAGATGCATAAAGGATAAACATCACATGCAATCAATATAAGTGATATGATATGGCCATCATCATCTTGTGCTTGTGATCTCCATCTCCGAAGCACCGTCATGATCACCATCGTCACCGGCGCGACACCTTGATCTCCATCGTAGCATCGTTGTCGTCTCGCCAACTATTGCTTCTACGACTATCACTACCGCTTAGTGATAAAGTAAAGCAATTTTAGGGCGATTGCATTGCATACAATAAAGCGACAACCATATGGCTCCTGCCAGTTGTCGATAACTCCGTTATAAAACATGATCATCTCATACAATAAATATAGCATCATGTCTTGACCATATCACATCACAACATGCCCTACAAAAATAAGTTAGACGTCCTCTACTTTGTTGTTGCAAGTTTTATGTGGCTGCTATGCGCTAAGCAAGAACAGTTCTTACCTACGCATCAAAACCACAATGATAGTTCGTCAAGTTGGTGCCGTTTTAACCTTCTCAAGGACCGGGCGGAGCCACACTTGGTTCAACTAAAGTCGGAGAAACTGACACCCACCAGCCACCTGTGTGCAAAGCACTTTGGTAGAACCAGTCTCGCGTAAGCGTACGCGTAATGTCGATTCGGGCCGCTTCATCCAGCAATACCGCCGGTCCAAAGTATGACATGCTGGTAAGCAGTATGACTTGTATCGCTCACAACTCACTTGTGTTCTACTCATGCATATAACATCTACGCATAAAACCTGGCTCTGATACCACTGTTGGGGAACATAGTAATTTCAAAAAAATTCCTATGCACACGCAGGATCATGGTGATGCATAGCAATGAGAGGGGAGAGTGTCGTCCACGTACCCTCGTAGACCATTAAGTGGAAGCATTAAGACAACGCGGTTGATGTAGTCGTACGTCTTCACGATCGACCGATCCTCAGTACCGAACGTACGGCACCTCCGCGTTCAGCACACGTTCAACTCGGTGATGTCCCGCGAACTCACGATCTAGTAGAGCTCGGGGAAGAGTTTCGTCAGCACGATGGCGTGGTGAGGATGTTGATGAAGCTACCGCAGCAGGGCTTCGCCGAAACACTGCTACAATATGACCGAGGTGGATTATGGTGGACGAGGGCACCGCACACGGCTGGGAGAGATCTTTGTGATCAACTTGTGTGTCTAGAGGTGCCCTCTGCCCCTGTATATAAAGGAGCAAGGGGGAGGTCGGCCGGCCCTTGTTGTCGCGCCTAGGCGGAGGAATCCTCCTCCTAGTAGGAGTAGGATTCCTCCCTTTCCTATTCCTACTAGGTGGGGGAAAGGCAGGGAGAGAAAGAGAAGGAAAGGGGGGCGCCGCCCCCTTCTCCTAGTCCAATTCGGATAGGGGGAAGGGGCGTGTTGCCTGCCCTAGGCCGGCCCCTCTCTCTTTCCCTTATGGCCCAACAAGGCCCATTAGTCCCCGGGAGGTTCCGGTAACCCCTCCGGTACTCCGGTAAAATCCCGATTTCACCCGGAACTATTCCGATGGCCAAATGTAGGCTTCCAATATATCAATCTTTATGTCTCGACCATTTCAAGACTCCTCGTCATGTCCATGATCACATCCGGGACTCCGAACTACCTTCGGTACATCAAAACATATAAACTCATAAAACCGATCGTCATAGAACTTTAAGCGTGCGGACCCTACGGGTTCGAGAACTATGTAGACATGACTGAGACATGTCTCCGGTCAATAACCAATAGCGGAACCTGGATGCTCATATTGGTTCCTACATATTCTATGATGATCTTTATCGGTCAAACCGCACAACACTATACGTTGTTCTCTTTGTCATCGGTATGTTACTTGCCCGAGATTAGATCGTCGGTATCCAATACCTAGTTCAATCTCGTTACCGGCAAGTCTCTTTACTCGTTCCGTAATACATCACCTTGTAACTAACTCATTAGTTATCATGCTTGCAAGGCTTATAGTGATGTGCATTACCAAGAGGGCCCAGAGATACCTCTCCAACAATCAGAGTGACAAATCCTAATCTTGATCTATGCCAACTCAACAAGTACCATCGGAGACACCTGTAGAGCACCTTTATAATCACCCAGTTACGTTGTGACGTTTGGTAGCACACAAAGTGTTCCTCCGGTATTCGGGAGTTGCATAATCTCATAGTCATAAGAACATGTATAAGTCATGAAGAAAGCAATAGCAGTAAACAAACGATCAAGTGCTAAGCTAACGGAATGGGTCAAGTCAATCACATCATTCTCCTAATGATGTGATCCCATTGATCAAATAACAACTCATGTCTATGGTTAGTAAACTTAACCATCTTTGATCAATGAGCTAGTCAAGTAGAGGCATACTAGTAACACTATGTTTGTCTATGTATTCACACATGTATTATGTTTCCGGTTAATACAATTCTAGCATGAATAATAAACATTTATCATGAAATAAGGAAATAAATAATAACTTTATTATTGCCTCTAGGGCATATTTCCTTCAGGCATCAATCCAGTAGGAGATAGTACGCAAGTCACCTAGTACCTGCACAAATAATCAAGAACCTCGCAACCAACACGATAAAGGGGTTGTCAATCCCTTCACGGTCACTTGCGAAAGTGAGATCTGATAAAGATAGTAAGATAAATATTTTTTGGTATTTTTGTTGTATAGATTGGAAACTAAAGATTGCAAAATAGTAAACGAGATGCGATGTAAATAAAAAGAGATGCAATATAATAAGAAAGAGACCCGGGGGCCATAGGTTTCACTAGTGGCTTCTCTCATGATAGCATGTATTATGGTGGGTGAACAAATTACTGTCGAGCAATTGATAGAAGAACGCATAGTTATGAGAATATCTAGGCAATGATTACGAATATAGGCATCTTGTCCATGTTAAGTAGACCGAAACGATTCTGCATCTACTATTATAACTCCACACATCAACCGCTATCCAGCATGCATCAAGAGTATTAAGTTCATAAGAATAGAGTAATGCTTTAAGAAAGATGACATGATGTAGAGGGATAAACTCAAGCAATATGATATAACCCCCATCTTTTTATCCTCGATGGCAACAATACAATACGTGCCTTGCCGCCCCTACTGTCACTGGGAAAGGACACCGCAAGATTGAACCCAAAGCTAAGCACTTCTCCCATTGCAAGAAAGATCAATCTAGTAGGCCAAAATAAACCGATAATTCGAAGAGACTTGCAAAGATATCAAATCATGCATATAAGAATTAAGAGAAGAACCAAATATTATTCATAGATAAACTTGATCATAAATCCACAATTCATCGGATCTCGGCAAACACACCGCAAAAAGTATTACATCAAATAGATCTCCAAGAACATCGAGGAGAACTTTGTATTGAGAACCAAAGAGAGAGAAGAAGCCATCTAGCTAATAACTATGGACCCGAAGGTCTGTGGTAAACTGCTCACACATCATCGGAGAGGCTATGGTGTTGATGTAGAAGCCCTCCGTGATCGAATCCCCCTCCGGCAGATCGCCGGAAAAGGCCCAGATGGGATCTCACGGGTAGACAAGGTTGCGGCGGTGGAAAAGTGGTTTTGTGGCCCCCCTTGAAAGGATCGATATAGTTGACTAGAGGGGGTGAATAGGCAACTAACAATTTTTAGCTTTTCTTTGCCAAATTAAACTTTGCATCAAAGTAGGTTGTCTAGATGTGCAACTAGGTGAGTAACCTATATGATGCAACAACAACAAGCACACAAGAAAGCAATGGAAATAATACAAATGCACTTGCTCAAGTGAAGGTACGAGATAACCAAGAGTGGAGCCGATGAAGACGAGGATGTGTTACCGAAGTTCCTTCCTTTTGAGGGGAAGTACGTCTCTGTTGGAGCGGTGTGGAGGCACAATGCTCCCCAAGAAGCCACTAGGGCCACCGTATTCTCCTCACGCCCTCACACAATGCGAGATGTTGTGATTCCACTATTGGTGCCCTTGGAGGCGGAGGCGGTGACCGGACCTTTACAAACAAGGTTGGGGCAATCTCCACAACTTAATCAGAGGCTCCCAACAAAACCATGAAGCTTCACCACAATGGAATATGGCTCTGTGGTGACCTCAACCGTCTAGGGTTCTCAAACACCCAAGAGTAACAAGATCCGCTAGGGATTAGTGGGGGAATCAAATTTCTCTTGGTGGAAGTGTAGATCAGGGCCTTCTCAACCAATCCTGAGCAAATCAACAAGTTTGATTGGCTAGGGAGAGAGATCGGGCGAAAATGGAGCTTGGAGCATTAATGGAGTTTTTGGGGGAAGAGGTAAGTCAACGTTGAAGAAGAAGACCTCCTTTTATAGAGGGGGGAACAATCCAACCGTTACCCCCTGAAACAGCCCCGCAGAGGGCGGTACTACCGCAGGGGGCAGCGGTACTACCGCTCCCCTCGCGGTACTGCCGTGCAGTCTGGGAGGGCTGGTGTATGAGCAGGAAATAGACCCAGTGCGGTACTGCCGCGGTGGTAGGGCGGTACTACTACTCAAGAGTGATACTACCGCTTCTACTGCCGCTGCTTAGTGCCGCACAATCCAACACGAGAGGCTCCCCCCTCGAGTCGACACGGTAGGAGCCCGGTACCGCAGCGGTACTGCGGCTGAGGACCCACAAGCGGTAGTACTGCTGGGCACCGCAGTACTACCGCTCGGACCAAAACAAGCTCATAAAGCAGGGAAAGAGACCTCCATCGACGCGGGAAGGCTCAGAAGGTGCGAAAAGGAAGTGTACATGTTGATTCCACCCTAGCCTTACCAAAGCGGACCCCCTCTTGATAGTACGGTGACTCCTACGAGACAAGTCCACCAAACCAGAAACGAAAGAGCTACATCGTCTTGAATAAAAACTCCGAGGGGAAAGAATCATCTCGTGCCAAAGGATGAATCTCTGAAATGCTCAAAGCACATGATTAGTCCGCAAAAGCATTGTCATCAATCATCAAAACACCTTAGGGATAAATATGCCCTTACACACCTGATGTTTTAGGGTATAAGAATATATATAGGCGAAAGAAGTACGTCGGTGGACCTCTATGGGGCCCACGAGGGTGGGGGGCGCGCCCTCCTATCTCGTGTCCGCCTCGCAGACTTCCAGACTTCCACTCCAAGTCTCCTGGATGTGTGCTATCTAGAAAAGTGCTTTGGACTGCACGACACACATATTAGGATCAACACTCCCCACATATTTTATAGACAATGCATATCTTGCAACAAATAAGGCTAACACTAAGCAAGATATTAGATAAGAGCATAGCATAACTAGCACAAGATAACATAAGCTCAATAAGATGCGATAGAGTGCATATGTCTTACACCATATGAAAGATAACTCTCACGAGCACAACCAAACCAATGCAAGAAAGGTTCAACACGACAAAAGAGTTTGTGAGAAAGACAGACAAGGCAACCACGCCACACAAACACACGCTCGCAACTTGACAACAACACAAATCCCTAAACTCTCTCCCCCTTTGGCATCGAGACACCAAAAAGGCAAAGAGTGAAGCTATGGCTCCAGGTGATAGCCAACTGAGGATATCGAACATCATATCTAAAGGAAATATGCCCTAGAGGCAATAATAAAGTTATTATTTATTTCCTTATATTATGATAAATGTTTATTATTCATGCTAGAATTGTATTAACCGGAAACATGATACATGTGTGAATACATAGACAAACAGAGTGTCACTAGTATGCCTCTACTTGACTAGCTCGTTGATCAAAGATGGTTATGTTTCCTAGCCATATACAAAGAGTTGTCATTTGATTAACGGGATCACATCATTAGGAGAATGATGTGATTGAATCGACCCATTTCGTTAGCTTAGCACTTGATCGTTTAGTTTGTTGCTATTTCTTTCTTCATGACTTATACATGTTCCTATGACTATGAGATTTTGCAACTCCCGTTTACCGGAGGAACACTTTGTGTGCTACCAAACGTCACAACATAAATGGGTGACTATAAAGGTGCTCTACAGGTGTCTCTGAAGGTACTTGTTGAGTTGGCATAGATCAAGATTAGGATTTGTCACTCCAATTGTCGGAGAGGTATCTCTGGGCCCTCTCGGTAATACACATCACTATAAGCCTTGCAAGCATGATAATGATGTCTACTACACAACCTTCTTATTGTAGACGTTGTTGGGCCTCCAAGTGTAGAGGTTTGTAGGACAGTAGCAAATTTCCCTCAAGTGGATGACCTAAGGTTTATCAATCCGTACGAGGCGTAGGATGAAGATGGTCTCTCTCAAGCAACCCTGCAACCAAATAACAAAGAGTCTCTTGTGTCCCCAACACACCCAATACAATGGTAAATTGTATAGGTGCACTAGTTCGGCGAAGAGATGGTGATACAAGTGGTATATGGATGGTAGATATAGGTTTTTGTAATATGAAAATATAAAAACAGCAAGGTAACTAATGATAAAAGTGAGCACAAACGGTATTGCAATGTGTTGAAACATGGCCTAGGGTTCATACTTTCACTAGTGCAAGTTCCCTCAACAATAATAACATAATTGGATCATATAACTATCCCTCAACATGCGACAAAGAGTCTCTCCAAAGTCACTAATAGCGGAGAACAAACGAAGAGATTATGGTAGGGTACGAAACCACCTCAAAGTTATTCTTTCCAATCAATCCGTTGGGCTATTCCTATAAGTGTCACAAACAGCCCTATAGTTCATACTAGAATAACACCTTAAGACACAAATCAACAAAAATCCTAATGTCACCTAGATACTCCAATGTCACCTCAAGTATCCGTGGGTATGATTATACGATATGCATGACACAATCTCAGATTCATTTATTCAACCAACACATAGAACCTCAAAGAGTGCCCCAAAGATTCTACCGGAAAGTCAAGACGAAAACGTGTGCCAACCCCTATGCATAGGTTCATGGGCGAAACCCGCAAGTTGATCACCAAAACATGCATCAAGTGAATCAATAGAATAATCCATTGTCACCACGGTTATCCCACGCAAGACATACATCAAGTGTTCTCAAATCCTTAAAGACTCAATCCGATAAGATAACTTCAAAGGGAAAACTCAATCCATTACAAGAGAGTAGAGGGGGGAGAAAACATCATAAGATCCAACTATAATAGCAGAGCTCGCGATACATCAAGATCGTATCACCTCAAGAACACGAGAGAGAGAGAGAGAGATCAAACACATAGCTACTAGTACATACCCTCAGCCCCGAGGGAGAACTACTCCCTCCTCGTCATGGAGAGCACCAGGATGATGAAGATGGCCACCAGAGAAGGATTCCCCCTCCGGCAGGGTGCCGGAACGGGTCTAGATTGGTTTTCGGTGGCTACGGAGGCTTCTGGCGGCGGAACTCCCGATCTATTCTCGTCTCCGATAGTTTTAGGGTATATGGATATATGTAGGTGGAAGAAATACTCTAGGGGAGCCACGAGGGGCCCACGAGGGTGGAGGGCGCGGCCAGGGGGTGGGCGCGCCCCCTGCCTCGTGCTCTCCTCGTTGATCCCCTGACGTGCACTCCAAGTCTCCTGTATTGCTTTCTTTCCAAAAATAACTCTTTCGAAGGTTTCATTCCGTTTGGACTCTGTTTGATATTCCTTTTCTGCGAAACACTGAAATAAGGGAAAAACAGAAACTGGCATTGGGTTCTGGGTTAATAGGTTAGTCCCAAAAATCATATAAAATATTAGGACCCCGATTCTAGGTCACACCAATCTAGCCTGTAACACCTCATATCACTTTGCGGCCTCACACACGGTATTCCCACGGGTGTCGCCTTACCATGGCCCGGGACTGTTTGCGCCTTTTAGCACACGTATATGATAGTGTCGCTAGCATCCATAAGACAAAGAACCCGGGCCGACATGACTAGTCGTGAACCCAAAGTGGCACTAACTTACAGAGACATGCATACATGAATCAACATCGAGCATGTCGGTCAGCAGCGTGCGAATCCATGCTGTAGCACTGGGCTAACAGGACTCCGGGAACCCGGGCTGTAGCAGGCTAGGCAGGACTTCGGATGTCGCCATGTGACATTTCCCCAAAGGAACAGACATAGGAACAAAGTGGATCACATGCCGTCCAGTCAAGTGTTCCGGAGCAGTAGTGCTGGGCTAGCAGGACTCCGATGAACCGGGCTGTAGCGGACTACTATGGCTCATGGATGCACAAGACTACATTTCCCCGTAAGAGAGGCTACCAAGGATAAACAACTAGGTTGTCGGATCCCACACATACCAAGCATTTCAATCATACACACAATATGCTCGATATGTGTAAATACAACATGGCATCACAACATAACTCTACGACTCAAGTATTTATTCATTAAGCTCCGAGGAGCGAGATATTACAAACATGGGTCTCATGACCCAACATTCAGAGCATACAAGTCAAAGCACATGCGGAAGCTTAACTTGTCTAAGTACAGACAACTAAAAATGAAGAAGGCTGAGGAGCCTGACTATCTACAAGACCCTCCCAAGGGTACAAGATCGTAGCTGAGGTAACAAGCTAAACGTCAAAGTCCACGTGGAACTACTAGCGAGACTGAAGTCTCTCTACAAAACATAAATTAAGCAAACGTGAGTACAAATGTACTCAGCAAGACTTACATCAGAACTAACTACATATGCATCATTATCAACAAAAGGGATGGTGGGGTTTAACTGTAGCAAGCCAGCTTTTGACTCAGTGGCTAACCTGAACTACGACTGCAAGTAACTCTTTTGAGGTGGCGCACACGAGTCCACATATTCACCATATCAATACTCCACTATGGATCCGCTCCCGTGTCCCTACGAGAAGGCCATCCATAGCACTCACGCTTATCTTGTGCATTTTAGAGTATCCACTTTCACTTGTCTATGAACTATGCAAGGGGTCCAAGTTTCCATATCCGAGGAATCCGGCTATTCGAATAGATAATGATAACCCTCCAGGGGTGTACTTCTTCAGGCACGCTCTCGCCACGTACCACCATGTACACACTGTGTATCTCGGCAACCTTCAAGTGGAAGCCTGGCGAGGGAGTCGGCCACGACCTGACTAACCAACAAGTCTCTAGTCTAGGTTTATCGCCTATTCGGGTTCCATCCGCAAGGAGATCCGGCCGGGGTGTCGCTCACGGCCCCAAACAATGTGAGCAGGGTTCCCAAGCCCACCATCCGAGTGCCACTTGGTACACCGTGCCACTGTGCCTAGTCTATCCCAAGCCCACCTGTACCGAGTGCCACTTGGTATACTACTAACACTACCTACAAACACCAGAAACTAGTTGCAACTCCTGGACAGAGATCATGTTGATTAGTAAGTCGAGAGGGGCACTTAAGCATTCCAATGCGTGGTAGTAGCTGTTCATGGATCACAAACATAGAACTCAGTTCCTGAGGACGGCTGTAATGAGACAACCCACCATGTACTCCTACATGGCCTTTCACCGCTACCTTTACCAAATCGTGTTCACACATTTAGCTCTCAACGGTAGGACATGTTCACCACATTCCAATTCATCCCCGATGAATCAGACCTGACTCAACTCTAAGCAGTAGCAGGCATGACATACAAACACAAATGAGTAGGCACATCAGGGCTCAAACAACTCCTACTCATGCTAGTGGGTTTCATCTATTTACTGTGGCAATGACAGGTCATGCAGAGGAAAAGGGATTCAACTACCGCAGCATGTAATAGTTGAATCGTTGTTGTCCTAATGCAGTAAAAGAGAGCAGGAGCAAGAGAGTGGGATTGTATCGGAATGAACAAGGGGGTTTTGCTTTCCTGGCACTTTTGAAGATAGTATAGTTCTTCATCGGTGTCATCGATCACATCGTCGAAACCACGTCTATCGAGAGGGGACAAACACCGGCAACTGAGAAAGAACACAATCAATGCAATGCCACAGTATGATGCATGATCATGACATGGCAATATGCTGTGATTTGAGCTAATGCATCTAGCTATGATTTAAATGAAGTTGGTTTGAATACATGATTCAAATTCCAACTCCATATATGATTATTTAAATGCCCTTTATTTGTTTTGTCCAAAACAGAGGACAAACATTGTTCAAACATGCATGAAAATGGTACAGATGGATTCCTTAAATTTTTCTGATAATTTTTCATATATAAATCTTTTCATTTGGAGTTACGGTTAAATTTCTATGATTTTTAGAAGTTTTGGGCATTTTCTGGAATTTCCTGATTATTAATAAATCTAGAAAATGTATTATTGCGTCAGCATTAGGTCATGCTGACGTCAGTTGGTCAACAGGACCGTCCTGGTCAAACCTGACAGGTGTGGCCCACCTGTCATTGACTCAGTGCTAACCAGGGTTTAGTTAAATCCTAACTAAAGTAATTAGAAGGGCCGGGGCCCATAGTCAGCGACTTAGTGGTTAGCTAAAATTTAATTAGCATCTAAACTAAATTAGCAGGGCCTCGGGCCCACATGTTAATGACCCAGGGGGTCAAACCCTGGTCAACTTGGTCAAACCTGCCGGCGACTCGATGCCGGCGAGGCCAGACGCGGCGGAGGGCATCTGCAGGACGCGGGCACTCGTCCGAGTTGATTTGTGGCAGCGGTTGGGCCTGGGATGGCTGGAGTCATCACTGGCGTCAACCTTGGCAGTCGCCGGAGCTCGGGTGAGCTCGGGGTCGACGCTACGGTGGGTAGGGTGGCTCGTGCGGGGCACCTACGTGCTCTACGCGGCTCGGGGAGGGAGCTGAGCACGACAGCCGGACGGTTAGGTGGCCGGAGATACGTCGGCGGCGAGTGAGGCGGCGGCCGGAGCTCGGCTTCATGCGAGCGTGGCGCTAGGGCAAGCAGGCGAGCGCGTAGAGGGGCTAGGCGGCCTCCTGGAGGCACCAGGAGCGCGATGCGGTGCAAGGGCGCAGGTGGTTCAAGCTCGGGCCACGGCGGCGACAAAGCCGGGCGACGGTGGGTTTCGGTCATCGGCGAAGCGGCAGCTACGGCGTGCAAACGAGAAAATGGAGAGGGGAAGAAGGAGCAGCAGCTCACAGCGGATGCAGCAGGCGTCGAAGTGGGCTCCGGGAAGCGCAGGAGGCGGCGAATCGACGGCGACGATCTCCGGTGGCCGACGAGGGAAACAGCAGCGGTGGCGGTGTTGCAGCGCATCTGGGGCCTCGTGGCTCGTCGAGGGGGTCGGGGACGTCGAGACGGAGCTCGCAGGCACGGCGAGGGGTCGAGGGGGAGGCGGTGGCCGCGACAACGAGGAACGGCGGCGACGGCTCCGCTCGGCTTCGGAAGAGAGAGCGAGAGTAGAGGAGAGGAGGGCCACGGGGAAGAGTGAGAGGGGTCAGGGGGTTGCGTGGCATCTCCCAGAGGTGTTCAGTGGCGAGCAGGCAAGCAGGAGGTGGCCGGCGCGTGCACACGCGCGTCGGGCACACGCCTTTCATCCGACTGGCGCGAGGTGGAAGACGCCTCTCCCCCTGGTGGGCTAGGCTGTCTTACCGGGCCGCCAGCTGGCCAGGTAAGTGGGCTGCCAGGTAGGTTCCTTTCTCCTTCTCTGTTTTCTATTTTGTTTCTCTGTTTTGATTTGAATCTTGCCACTGTTTGAAATTCCAACAGTTTCAAACCAGTGCCAAAAATCCTCTGAACAATTTTATGTTGCTAGATGGACTTTTCCAAAAGCACATGAAACATTCCAAAGTTATTGGAAAATATATTCTATATATATTATGAATATAATTCCAAATTCAAATACAATAATGATTTAAATCAGTGCCCAAAATTATTCTTCAAAAATGTCCATTATTTTTGGTTTGGATCAAGACCATTGCCAAAAATATCAAACATCATTGAAGAGCATTTTGGGTTCATTGAATGCAATTTTTAGGGTTATTTTCCGTTCTTTTAATTAAAATTTGAGGCTTCCAAATTTCCTTAATTCAAGTTTTAAAAATTTAAACATGATGCAAGCAAGATGCAAACACTAGGCAGCACCAAAAGCTAGGGATGTGACATAAAATAGCATATAAATGCATACAAAACATCCAAGGTTGATAATATAATAGCATGGAGCAATCAAAAATTATAGATATGTTGGAGATGTATCAGCATCCCCAAGCTTAATTCCTGCTCGTCCTCGAGTAGGTAAATGATAAAAACGAAATTTTTGATGTGGAATGCTACCTAACATATTTCTCTAAGTAATTCTTCTTTATTGTGGCAAGAATATTCAGATCCATAAGATTCAAGACAAAAGTTTAATGTTGACATAGAAATAATAATACTTCAAGCATACTAACCAAGCAATCATGTCTTCTCAAAATAACATGGCTAAAGAAAGCTATCCCGACAAAATCATATAGTCTGGCTATGCTCCATCTTCACCACATAAAGTATTTAAATCATGCACAACCCTGATGACAAGCCAAGCAATTGTTTCATACTTTTGATGTTCTCAAACTTTTTCTATCTTCACGCAATACATGAGAGTGAGCCATGGATATAGCACTATAGGTGGAATATAATGGTGGTTGTGGAGAAGACAAAAAGGAGAAGATAGTCTCACATCAACTAGGCGTATCAACGGGCTATGGAGATGCCCATTAATAGATATCAATGTGAGTGAGTAGGGATTGCCATGCAACGGATGCACTAGAGCTATAAATGTATGAAAGCTCAACAAAAGAAACTAAGTGGGCGTTTATCCAACTTGCTTGCTCACGAAGGCCTAGGGCACTTGAGGAGGCCCATTGTTGGAATATACAAGCCAAGTTCTATAATGAAAATTTCCCACTAGTATATGAAAGTGACAAAACAAGAGACTCTCTATCATGAAGATCATGGTGCTACTTTGAAGCACAAGTGTGGAAAAAAGGATAGTAGCATTGTCCCTTTTATTTGGCCTTTTCTTTTTTTATTTGGCCTTTCTTTTTTTATTTGGCCTTTCTTTTTTTTATTTGGCCTTTCTTTTTTTGCCTTTCTC
>NC_041386.1:37105603-37171471 GCF_002162155.2 Triticum dicoccoides | reverse complement strand
GGGGGGGGGACAATGCTCTATTAATGATGATCATCACACTTCTACTTATTTACAACTCAATGATTACAACTCGATACTAGAACAAGATATGACTCTATATGAATGCCTCCGGCGGTGTACCGGGATGTGCAATGACTCATGAGTGACATGTATGAAAGAATTATGAATGGTGGCTTTGCCACAAATACGATGTCAACTACATGATCATGCAAAGCAATATGACAATGATGGAGCGTGTCATAGTAAATGGAACGGTGGAAAGTTGCATGGCAATATATCTCCGAATGGCTATGGAAATGCCATGATAGGTAGGTATGGTGGCTGTTTTGAGGAAGGTATATGGTGGGTGTATGATACTGGCGAAAGGTTCACGGTATTAGAGA
Organism: Triticum dicoccoides; assembly: GCF_002162155.2. Classification (NCBI taxonomy): domain Eukaryota; kingdom Viridiplantae; phylum Streptophyta; class Magnoliopsida; order Poales; family Poaceae; genus Triticum; species Triticum dicoccoides. The sequence goes on along the minus strand of NC_041386.1, from coordinate 37,171,088 downwards.
GGCTAGCAATGGTGGAAGGGTGAGAGTGCATATAATCCATGGACTCAACATTAGTCATAAAGAACTCACATACTTATTGCAAAAATCTATTAGTTATCGAAACAAAGTACTACGCGCATGCTCCTAGGGGGATAGATTGGTAGGAAAAGACCATCGCTCGTCCCCGACTGCCACTCATAAGGAGGACAATCAATAAATACATCATGCTCCGACTTCGTCACAAAACAGTTCACCATACGTGCATGCTACGGGAATCACAAACTTTAACAAAGTATCTCTCAAATTCACAACTACTCAACTAGCATAACTCTAATATCACCATATCCATATCTCAAAACAATCATCAAGTATCAAACTTCTCATAGTATTCAATGCACTTTAGATGAAAGTTTTTATTATATCCCTCTTGGATGCCCATCATATTCAAGGAGTTCATGCTAACAACATTGCAATCATGCTCATCATTCAAAGATTTAGTGCCAAACATTTTAATGCATTCTTCTTCTAACACTTTGGCACAATTTTCCTTTCCATAATACTCACGAAAGATATTAAAAAGATGAAGCATATGAGGCAAACTCAATTCCATATTTTTTTGTAGTTTTCTTTTATAAACTAAACTAGTTATAAAACAAGAAACAAAAAGATTTGATTGCAAGATCTAAAGATATACCTTCAAGCGCTAACCTCCCCGGCAACGGTGCCAGAAAAGAGCTTGATGTCTACTACACAACCTTCTTCTTGTAGATGTTGTTGGGCCTCCAAGTGCAAAGGTTTGTAGGACAGTAGAAAATTTCCCTCAAGTGGATGACCTAAGGTTTATCAATCTGTAGCAGCCGTAGGATGAAGATGGTCTCTCTCAAGCAACCCTACAACCAAATAACAAAGAGTCTCTTGTGTCCCCAACACACCCAATACAATGGTAAATTGTATAGGTGCACTAGTGGCGAAGAGATGGTGATACAAGTGGTATATGGATGGTAGATATAGGTTTTTGTAATCTGAAAATATAAAAACAGCAAGGTAACTAATGATAAAAGTGAGCACAAACGGTATTGCAATGCGTTGAAACAAGGCCTAGGGTTCATACTTTCACTAGTGCAAGTTCCCTAAACAATAATAACATAATTGGATCATATAACTATCCCTGAACATGCAACAAAGAGTCACTCCAAAGTCACTAATAGCGGAGAACAAACGAAGAGATTATGGTAGGGTACGAAACCACCTCAAAGTTATTCTTTCCAATCAATCCGTTGGGCTATTCCTATAAGTGTCACAAACAGCCCTAGAGTTCGTACTAGAATAACACCTTAAGACACAAATCAACCAAAACCCTAATGTCACCTAGATACTCCAATGTCACCTCAAGTATCCGTGGGTATGATTATACGATATGCATCACACAATCTCAGATTCATCTATTCAACCAACACATAGATCCTCAAGGAGTGCCCCAAAGATTCTACCGGAGAGTCAAGACGAAAACGTGTGCCAACCCCTATGCATAGGTTCATGGGTGGAACCCGCAAGTTGATCACCAAAACATACATCAAGTGAATCAATAGAATAACCCATTGTCACCATGGTTATCCCACGCAAGACATACATCAAGTGTTCTCAAATCCTTAAAGACTCAATCCGATAAGATAACTTCAAAGGGAAAACTCAATCCATTACAAGAGAGTAGAGGGGGGAGAAAACATCATAAGATCTAACTATAATAGCAAAGCTCGTGATGCATCAAGATCGTATCACCTCAAGAACACGAGAGAGAGAGATCAAACACATAGCTACTAGTACATACCTTCAGCCCCGAGGGAGAACTACTCCCTCCTCATCATGGAGAGCACCGGGATGATGAAGATGGCCACCGGAGAAGGATTCCCCCTCCGGCAGGGTGCCGGAACGGGTCTAGATTGGTTTTCGGTGGCTACAGAGGCTTCTGGCGGCGGAACTCCCGATCTATTCTCGTCTCTGATAGTTTTAGGGTATATGGATATATATAGGTGGAAGAAATACATCAGGGGAGCCACGAGGGGCCCACGAGGGTGGAGGGCGCGCCCAGGGGGTGGGCACGCCCCCTGCCTCATGCTCTCCTCGTTGATCCCCTGACGTGCACTCCAAGTCTCCTGTATTGCTTTCTTTCCAAAAATAACTTTTTCGAAGGTTTCATTCCGTTTGGAATCCGTTTGATATTCCTTTTCTATGAAACACTGAAACAAGGGAAAAACAGAAACTGGCACTGGGCTCTGGGCTAATAGGTTAGTCCCAAAAATCATAAAAAATAGCATATAAATGCATAAAAAACATCCAAGGTTGATAATATAATAGCATGGAACAATCAAAAATTATAGATACGTTGGAGACGTATCAGATAACTAATGAGTTAGTTATGGGGTGATGTATTACAGAACGAGTAAAGAGACTTACCGGTAACGAGATTGAACTAGGTATTGGATACCGCCGATCGAATCTCGGGCAAGTAACATATCGATGACAAAGAGAACAACATATAGTGTTGTGCAGTTTGACCGATAAAGATCTTCGTAGAATATGTAGGAACCAATATGAGCATCCAGTTTCCGCTATTGGTTATTGACCGGAGATGTGTCTCGGTCATGTCTATATAGTTCTCGAACCCGTAGGGTGCGCACGCTTAAAGTTCTGTGACGATCGGTTTTATGAGTTTATATGTTTTGTACCGAAGGTAGTTCGGAGTCCCGGATGTGATCACGGACATGACGAGGAGTCTCGAAATGGTCGAGACATAAATATTGATATATTGGAAGCCTACATTTGGACATCGGAATAGTTCCGGGTGAAATCGGGATTTTACCGGAGTACCGGAGGGGTTACCGGAACCTCCCGGGGACTAATGGGCTTTGTTGGGCCATAAGGGAAAGAGAGAGGGGCCGGCCTAGGGCAGGCAGCGCGCCCCTTCCCCCTGTCCGAATTGGACTGGGAGAAGGGGGGCGGCACCCCCCTTTCCTTCTCTTTCTCTCCTTTCCTTTTCCCCTCCTTGTAGGAGTAGGAAAGGGAGGAATCCTACTACTAGGAGGAGGATTCCTCCTCCTAGGCGCGCCAACAAGGGCCGGCCAGCCTCCCCCTTGCTCCTTTATATACAGGGGCAGGGGGCACCTCTAGACACACAAGTTGATCACAAAGATCTCTCCCAGCCGTGTGCGGTGCCCCCCTCCACCATAATCCACCTCGATCATACTTTAGCGGTGTTTAGGCGAAGCCTTGCTACGGTAGCTTCATCAACATCGTCACCACGCCGTCGTGCTGACAAAACTCTTCCCTGAGCTCTACTGGATCGTGAGTTCGCGGGACATCACCGAGCTGAACGTGTGCTGAACGCGGAGGTACCGTACGTTCGGTACTAAGGATCGGTCGATCGTGAAGACGTACGACTACATCAACCGCATTATCATAACGCTTCTGCTTAACGGTCTACAAGGGTACATGGACGACACTCTCCCCTCTCGTTGCTATGCATCACCATGATCCTGCGTGTGCGTAGGAATTTTTTGAAATTACTACGTTCCCCAACAGTGGCACCCGAGCGAGGTTTTATGCGTAGATGTTATATGCACGAGTAGAACACAAGTGAGTTGTGGGCGATACAAGTCATATTGCTTACCAGCATGTCATACTTTGGTTCGGCGGTATTGTTGGATGAAGCGGCCCTGACCGACATTACGCGTATGCTTACGCGAGACTGGTTCTATCGACGTGCTTTGCACACAGGTGGCTGGCGGGTGTCAGTTTCTCCAACTTTAGTTGAACCGAGTGTGGCTATGCCCGGTCCTTGAGAAGGTTAAAACATCACTAACTTGAAAAACTATCGTTGTGGTTTTGATGCATAGGTAAGAACGGTTCTTGCTCAGCCCGTAGCAGCCACGTAAAACTTGCAACAACAAAGTAGAGGACGTCTAACTTGTTTTTGCAGGGCATGTTGTGATGTGATATGGTCAAGACATGATGCTATATTTTATTGTATGAGATGATCATGTTTTGTAACCGAGTTATCGGCAACTGGCAGGAGCCATATGGTTGTCGCTTTATTGTATGCAATGCAATCGCCTTGTAATTGCTTTACTTTATCACTAAGCGGTAGCGATAGTCGTAGAAGCAATAGTTGGCGAGACGACAACGATGCTACGATGGAGATCAAAGTGTCACGCTGGTGACGATGGTGATCATGACGGTGATTCAGAGATGGAGATCACAAGCACAAGATGATGATGGCCATATCATATCACTTATATTGATTGCATGTGATGTTTATCCTTTATGCATCTTATTTTGCTTTGATTGATGGTAGCATTATAAGATGATCTCTCACTAAATTTCAAGATAAAAGTGTTCTCCCTGAGTATACACCGTTGCCAAAGTTCGTCCTGCCCAGACACCACGTGATGATCGGGTGTGATAAGCTCTACGTCCATCTACAACGGGTGCAAGCCAGTTTTTGCACACGCAGAATACTCAGGTTAAACTTGACCAGCCTAGCATATGCAGATATGGCCTCGGAACACTGAGACCGAAAGGTCGAGCGTGAATTATATAGTAGATATGATCAACATAGTGATGTTCACCATTGAAAACTACTCCATTTCACATGATGATCGATTATGGTTTAGTTGATTTGGATCACGTGATCACTTAGATGATTAAAGGGATGTCTATCTAAGTGGGAGTTCTTAAGTAATATGATTAATTGAACTTTAATTTATCATGAACTTAGTCCTGGTAGTATTAGCATATCTATGTTATAGATCAATAGCTCGCATTTAGCTCCTCAGTTTTATTTTTGATATGTTCCTAGAGAAAACTAAGTTGAAAAATGTTAGTAGCAATGATGCGGATTGGATCCGTGGTCTGAGGATTATCCTCATTGCTGCACAAAAGAATTATGTCCTTGCTGCACCGCTAGGTGACAAACCTATTGCAGGAGCAGATGCAGACGTCATGAACGTTTGGCTAGCTCAATATGATGACTACTTGATAGTTTAGTGCACCATGCTTAATAGCTTAGAATCGGGACTTCAAAGATGTTTTGAACGTCATGGATCATATGAGATGTTCCAGGAGTTGAGGTTAATATTTCAAGCAAATACCCGAGTTGAGAGATATGAAGTCTCCAACAAGTTCTATGGCTAAAAGATAGAGGAGAATAGCTCAAGCATTGAGCATGTGTTCAGATTATCTGGGTACTACAATCGCTTGAATCAAGTGGGAGTTAATCTTCTAGATAAAATAGTGATTGCCAGAATTCTCTAGTCACCATCACCAAGTTAGTAGAACTTTGTGATGAACTATAGTATGCAAGGGATGACGAAAACGATTCCTGAGCTTTTCATGATGATGAAAACGATGAAGGTAGAAATCAAGAAAGAGCATCAAGTGTTGATGACTAACAAGTTGCTGATCAAGTGAAAGAAAGGGCAAAGGGAAAGAAAGGGAACTTCAAGAAGAACGACAAGCGAGTTGCTGCTCAAGTGAAGAAGCCCAAGTCTAGACCTAAGCCTGAGACTAAGTGCTTCTACTGCAAAGGGACTGGTCACTGGAAGCAGAACTGCCCCAAGTATTTGGCGGATAAGAAGGATGGCAAAGTGAACAATGCTATATTTGATATACATGTTATTGATGTGTACTTTACTAGTGTTTATAGCAACCCCTCGATATTTGATACTGGTTCAGTTGCTAAGAGTAGTAACTCGAAACGGGAGTTGCAGAATGAACAAAGACTAGTTAAGGGTGAAGTGACGATGTGTGTTGGAAGTGGTTCCAAGAATGATATGATAATCATCGCACACTCCCTATACTTTCGGGATTAGTGTTAAACCTAAATAAATGTTATTTGGTGTTTGCGTTGAGCATGAATATGATTTGATCATGTTTATTGCAAAACGGTTATTCATTTAAGTCGGAGAATAATTGTTGTTCTGTTTACATGAATAAAACCTTCTATGGTCATACACCCAATGAAAATGGTTCGTTGGATCTCGATCGTAGTGATACACATATTCATAATATTGAAGCCAAAAGATGCAAAGTTAATAATGATAGTGCAACTTATTTGTGGCACTGCCGTTTAGGTCATATTGGTGTAAAGTGCATGAAGAAACTCCATGCTGATGGGCTTTTTGAATCACTTGATTATGAATCATTTTGATGCTTGCGAACCATGCCTCATGGACAAGATGATAAAGACTCCGTTCTGCGGAACAATGGAGCGAGCAACTGACTTATTGGAAATAATACATACCGATGTATGCAGTTCGATGAGTGCTGAGGCTCGCGTCAGGTATCGTTATTTTTTGACCTTCACAGATGATTTGAGCAGATATGGGTATATCTAATTGATGAAACATAAGTCTGAAACATTTGAAAAGTTCAAAGAACTCCATAGTGAAGTGGAAAATCATCGTGACAAGAAAATAAAGTTTCTATGATCTGATCGCAAAGACACATATTTGAGTTACAAGTTTGGTCTTCAATTAAAACAATGTGAAATAGTTTCACAAAATCGTGCCACTTGGAACACCACAGCATAATGGTGTGACCGAACGTCATAACCGTACTATTATTGGATATAGTGCAATCTATGATGCTTTTTACCGACTAACCACTATAGTTTTGGGGTTATGCATTAGAGACAGCTGCTTTCACGTTAAAAAGGGCACCATCTAAATCTGTTGAGACGACACCATATGAATTGTGGTTTGGCAAGAAACCAAAGTTGTCATTTCTTAAAGTTTGGGGTTGTAATGCTTATAAGAAAAGGTTTCATCTTGATAGTTCAAACCCGAATCGGAGAAATGTGTCTTCATAGGATACCCAAAGGAGACAGTTGGGTACACCTTCTATCACAGATCCGAAGGCAAGCTATTCGTTGCTGAGAATGGATCCTTTCTAGAGAACGAGTTTCTCTCGAAAGAAGTGAGTGGGAGGAAAGTAGAACTTGATGAGGTAACTGTACCTGCTCCCTTACTGGAAAGTAGATCATCACAGAAATCTATTTCTGTTACTCCTACACCAATTAGTGAGGAAGCTAATGATGATGATCTTGTAACTTCAGATCAAGTTACTACCGAACCTCGTAGGTCAACTAGAGTGAGATCCGCACCAGAGTGGTATGGTAATCCTGTTCTGGAGGTCATGTTAATTGACCATGACAAACCTACGAACTATGAGGAAGCGATGATGAGCCCAGATTCCGCGAAATGGCTTGAGGCCATGAAATCTGAGATTGGATCCATGTATGAGAAAAAAGTATGGACTTTGATTGACTTGCCCGATGATCGGTGAGTCATTAAGAATAAATGGATCTTCAAGAGGAAGATGGACGCTGATAGTAGTGTTACTATCTACAAAGCTCGAATTGTCGCAAAGTGTTTTCGACAAGTTCAAGGTGTTGACTACGATGAGATTTTCTCACTCGTATCTATGCTTAAAAGTCTGTCCGAATCATGTTAGCAGTTGCCGCATTTTATGAAATCTGGCAAATGGATGTCAAAACTGTATTCCTTCATGGATTTCTTAAAAAGAAGAGTTGTATATGATGCAACCAGAAGGTTTTGTCGACCCTAATGGTGCTAACAAAGTGAGCAAGCTCCAGCGATCCATGTATGGACTGGTGCAAGCATCTCAGAGTTGGAATATATGCTTTGATAAAGTGATCAAAGTATATGGTTTTATACAGACTTGCGGTAAAGCCTGTATTTACAAGAAAGTGAGTGGGAGCACTACAACATTTCTGATAAGTATATGTGAATGATGATACGTCTCCATCGTATCTACTTTTCCAAACACTTTTGCCCTTGTTTTGGACTCTAACTTGCATGATTTGAATGGAACTAACCTGGACTGATGCTGTTTTCAGGAGAATTACCATGATGTTATTTATGTGCAGAAACAAAAGTTCTCGGAATGACCTGAAATTTCATGGAGCAACTTTTTGGAAAATATAAAAAATACCTGCAAAAGATGAAGGCCAGGGGGCCACCACCTGTCCATGAGGGTGGGGGGCGCGCCCCCTACCTCATGGGCCCCCTGGAGCTCCTCCGACTCCAACTCTATATATTGTGTTTCGGGGAGAAAAAAAATCAGAGAGAAGAATTCATCATGTTTTACGATACGGAGCCGCCGCCAAGACCTAAAACCTCTCGGGAGGGCTGATCTGGAGTCCGTTCGGGGCTCTGGAGAGGGGAATCCGTCGCCATCATCATAATCAACCATCCTCCATCACCAATTTCATGGTGCTCACTGCCGTGCGTGAGTAATTCCATCGTAGGCTTGCTGGACGGTGATGGGTTGGATGGGATCTATCATGTAATTGAGTTAGTTTTGTTAGGGTTTGATCCCTAGTATCCACTATGTTCTGAGATTGATGTTGCTACGACTTTGCTATGCTTAATGCTTGTCACTAGGGCCCGAGTGCCATGATTTCAGATCTGAACCTATTATGTTTTCATCAATATATGAGAGTTCTTGATCCTATCTTGCAAGTATATAGTCACCTATTATGTGTTATGATCCGTTAACCCCGAAGTGACAATGATCGGGTTACTTACCGGTGATGACCGTAGTTTGAGGAGTTCATGTATTCACTATATGTTAATGCTTTGTTCCGGTACTCTATTAAAAGGAGGCCTTAATATCCCTTAGTTTCCGTAAGGACCCCGCTGCCACGGGAGGGTAGGACAAAAGATGTCATGCAAGTTCTTTTCCATAAACACGTATGACTATATTCGGAATACATGCCTACATTACATCAATGAACTGGAGCTAGTTCTGTGTCACCCTAGGTTATGACTGTTACATGATGAACCACGTCCGGCATAATTCTCTATCACTGATCCGTTGCCTACAAGCTTTCCATATATTTTTCTTCGCTTATTTACTTTTCCGTTGCTATTGCTATCATCACTACAAAATACCAAAAACATTACTTTTGCTATCATTACTTTTTGCTACCGTTACCACTATTATCGTATTACTTTGCAACAAAACACTTTGCTGCAGATATTAAGTTTCCAAGTGTGGTTGAATTGACAACTCAGCTGCTAATACTTGAGAGTATTCTTTGGCTCCCCTTGTGTCGAATCAATAAATTTGGGTTGAATACTTTACCCTCGAAAACTGTGGCGATCCCCTATACTTGTGGGTTATCAAGACTATTTTCTGGCGCCGTTGCCGGGGAGCATAGCTCTATTCTTTGAGTCACTTGGGATTTATATCTGCTTATCATTATGAAGACCTTGAGAGATCCAAAAACCAAGATTTATCCCTCAACTACGAGGGGAGGTAAGGAACTGCCATCTAGCTCTGCACTTGATTCACCTTCTATTATGAGTAAGCTTGCGACACCTAAACCTGATTCTGTTATTCGTTCTCATATGTCGCATGTTATTGATGATGCCAGTTCTGCTATGCATGATACTTATGATGAAATTACTTCTATGCTTGATACTACTGTGCCACTTGGTGAATTTCTTGATGAACAACTTGCTAGGGCTAGAGAGAATGAAAATATTGAATCTGATAATACTGATCAAATCGATGATGAAGACTTACCTGTTATTCCCGAGGGTTATGTTTTTGATACAGAAGCTTCTTTAGCTATTTTAGCTTGCAAAGATAGATACGAACTCAAGAGGTTATTTGCTAAATGGAATCAGCAATCTCTAAATGCTAGAATGAAACCTGACCCTGCTTTTGCTACTTCACCTATCTATGTTACCGATAAGGATTATGAATTCTTTGTTGATCCTGATACAATTACTTTGGTTGAATCTGATCCTTTTCATGGCTATGAATCTGAAACTGTTGTGGCACATCTTACTAAATTAAATGATATAGCTATCCTGTTTACTAATGATGAGAGAACTCGTTACTTTTATATTCTTAAAATATTTCCGTTCTCATTAAAGGGTGATGCTAAGATATGGTTTAATTCTCTTGATCCTTGTTGTGTGCGTAGTCCCTAGGATATGATTTATTACTTCTCTGCTAAATATTTCCCTGCTCATAAGAAATAAGCTGCTTTAAGGGATATATATAATTTTGTGCAAATTAAAGAAGAGAGTCTCCCACAAGCTTGGGGGAGGCGTCTCAAACTAATTAATGCTTTTCCTAATCATCCTCTTAAGAAAAATGAAATACTTGATATCTTTTATAATGGACTAACCGATGCCTCCAGAGATTACCTGGATATGTCATGGAATTGTTGCGGTAGATGTCCTCTTGCAAGGACTAAATCATGGAGTCATCGCAACTAGGAAGCTTAAAGGGGTTAATCAGGACAAAGGACACGCGAGGTTTATACTAGTTCAGCCCCTTGCGGTGAAGGAAGGCCTACGTCTAGTTGGGTTGGTATTGCTTGAGGTTTTGATGACCAGGGAGCGAGATATTCTATGCCCGGTTCTCGATTGGTCGTTTCTTGCCCTAAGCCGCCGGCGGGTCGTTCCCTTATATACACGGGTTGACGCCCTCCGGCCTACAGAGTCCCGACCGGCTCATAAACAGTGTCCGGCTCGGTGACTAGTTACCTCTACCTTATGTTACAAGTCATGCCATTACGGCGGTTTGTCTCTATGAGCCTTAAGCACTATGAACCGCCATCCTCACGCTGGGTCTTGGGCTTCCTTTACGATGAGTCCTATTTGCATAACCCGGCCCCTCCTGGCCGGCTTACTCAAATAGTTATATCCCCAACATTAGGCCCCAGATTGATTTGGACCGGTTCATGTCAATCTTATAATACCTTAAGAATCAGTCCTTTTGTCTTCTGTCCGTGAAAAGGTCATAACCCATTGTGACGTCATCTTCTGGATCCGGGTTAACCCACCATGACATCATCTTTTAATTAAATCCTTATCTTATTTCATCATATCTTCAACGGATCTTTGCCTTAACTGACCATCCCGAAAATCGAGGCGTCGGGGTCATTGTAAAATGATATTCCGTCTCCGCGTTTCTCGCGCCGTCTTGGTCGGCCCCTCCTTATAAATAGATGCGACCTAGGTCTTTTTCATTTCCTTCAGTCATCTTCCTCCTCGCACCTCCTTCTTTGCTGCTCAAGCTCCGCCGCCGCCGCCGTTGACCCCCTCGTCTTCACCGACTCAGGCCGCTGCATCACCCTGATTCTGACCAGAAAATGACGGTGACCCTCCGCAGTTCTTCCGCATCTGTGAGTTCCTCTTTTCCCCCTTCTCAGATCTGCATTGAAACCGTCTTGAGTTCTTCGTCGTTCATCGCTGCCCGACGCAAACCTCCATTAGTTCTCACCTCTAATGCCTTGTTTAGATTATAAAAACAACTTAGAACTGCTGCGGAAAATGTTTGTGCTTATCCTGTATGAGAACATATCTCATTTCCCTTATTCTTTGAGTCACTTGGGATTTATATCTGCTTATCATTATGAAGAACTTGAGAGATCCAAAAACCAAGATTTATCCCTCAACAACGAGGGGAGGTAAGGAACTGCCATCTAGCTCTGCACTTGATTCACCTTCTGTTATGAGTAAGCTTGCGACACCTAAACCTGCTTCTGTTATTCATTCTGATATGTCGCATGTTATTGATGACGCCACTTCTGCTATGCATGATACTTATGATGAATCTACTTCTATGCTTGATACTACTGTGATACTTGGTGAATTTCTTGATGAACAACTTCCTAGGGCTAGAGAGAATGAAAATATTGAATCTGGTAATACTGATCAAATTGATGATGAAGACTTACCTGTTATTCCCGAGGGTTATGTTTTTGATACAGAAGCTTCTTTAGCTATTTTAGCTTGCAAAGATAGATACGAACTCAAGAGGTTATTAGCTAAATGGAATCAGCAATCTCTAAATGCTAGAATGAAACCTGACCCTGCTTTTGCTACTTCGCCTATCTGTGTTACCGATAAGGATTATGAATTCTCTGTTGATCCTGATATAATTACTTTGGTTGAATCTGATCCTTTTCATGGCTATGAATCTGAAACTGTTGTGGCACATCTTACTAAATTAAATGATATAGCTACCCTGTTTACTAATGATGAGAGAACTCGTTACTTTTATATTCTTAAAATATTTCCGTTCTCATTAAAGGGTGATGCTAAGATATGGTTTAATTCTCTTGATCCTTGTTGTGTGCGTAGTCCCTAGGATATGATTTATTACTTCTCTGCTAAATATCTCCCTGCTCATAAGAAACAAGCTGCTTTAAGGGATATATATATAATTTTGTGCAAATTAAAGAAGAGAGTCTCCCACAAGCTTGGGGGAGGCGTCTCAAATTACTTAATGCTTTTCTTGATCATCCTCTTAAGAAAAATGAAATACTTGATATCTTTTATAATGGACTAACCAATGCCTCCAGAGATTACCTGGATATGTCGTGGAATTATCACGGCAGATGTCCTCTTGCAAGGACTTAATTGTGGAGCCATCGCAACTAGGAAGCTTAAAGGGGTTAATCGGGACAAAGGACACGCGAGGTTTATACTAGTTCAGCCCCTTGCGGTGAAGGAAGGCCTACGTCTAGTTGGGTTGGTATTGCTTGAGGTTTCGATGACCAGGGAGCGAGATATGCTATGCCCGGTTCTCGATTGGTCGTTTCTTGCCCTAAGCCGCCGGCGGGTCGTTCCCTTATATACACGGGTTGACGCCCTCCGGTCTACAGAGTCCCGACCGGCTCATAAACAGTGTCTGGCTCGGTGACTAGTTACCTCTACCTTATGTTACAAGTCATGCCATTACGGCGGTTTGTCTCTATGGGCCTTAAGCACTATGAACCGCCATCCTCACGCTGGGTCTTGGGCTTCCTTTACGATGAGTCCTATTGCATAACCCGGCCCCTCCTGGCCGGCTTACTCAAATAGTTATATCCCCAACATTAGGCCCCAGACTGATTTGGACCGGTTCATGTCAATCTTAAAATACCTTAAGAATCAGTCCTTCTGTCTTCTGTCCATGAAAAGGTCATAACCCATTGTGATGTCATCTTCTGGATCCGGGTTAACCCACCGTGACATCATCTTTTAATTAAATCCTTATCTTATTTCATCATATCTTCAACGGACCTTTGCCTTAACTGACCATCCCGAAAATCGAGGCATCGGGGTCGTTGTAAAATGATATTCCATCTCCTCCTTTCTCACGCCGTCTTGGTCGGCCCCTCCTTATAAATAGATGCGACCTAGGTCTTTTTCATTTCCTTCAGTCGTCTTCCTCCTCGCACCTCCTTCTTTGCTGCTCAAGCTCCGCCACCGCTGCCGTCGACCCCCTCATCTTCACCGACTCAGGCCGCTGCATCACCCTGATTCTGACCAGAAAACGATGGTGACCCTCCGCAGTTCTTCCGCATCTGTGAGTTCCTCTTTTCCCCCTTCTCAGATCTGCATTGAAACCGTCTTGAGTTCGTCGTCGTTCATCGCTGCCCGACGCAAACCTCCATTAGTTCTCACCTCTAATGCCTTGTTTAGATTATAAAAACAACTTAGAACTGCTGCGGAAAATGTTTGTGCTTATCCTGTATGAGAACAGATGTCATTTCCCTTGTTTTGGAAGCCCTCCGCGAGTATATGAACTTTTCTGTACTGTTTTAGGTCTAGAAATATTTTCCTTTCCAGAGCATCGTTTGATCCAAAATAATGATTGCAACTTGTGAAACCTGTTTGTTCCACACTTAGCCAAAAAACTGCGTCTGTTGACTCTGTTTCAGCCATAGTAGTCCGTGTAGCCCGTTTAAGATAATACTGGCTGTCAGCACCGCTTGCCTCTGGCGACTTAAGAAAACCTTAATCATCTTTAATACCTGCAGCTGTTAAACATTACCACATAGTTACCTGTATGTCATTAGGCCCCTTCTTAAGCCGCCATCTTAAATAACCCAATAATGTTTATTCTCCGGGTTATAATAAACCGGAAAATTTTCCTTTTTCTTGTTGTAGGCTTCAATTTACCCAATGGCACCCAAAGCTGTTAAACCTCCGATTACCTGCAACTGGGTCCCATCCATTGTTACAGAGAGCAAACTGTCCGAGTTTGTAAAGTCTGGCCATCTGCCCAAGAAGGATGTCATGTCTTATCATGCTCCTGAACCATCTGAAGAGAAACCTCAACCCAAGGGAGGGGAGGTGAGCATTTTTACCGATCACATGACCCGGGGATTTGCTCCTCCCGATTCAAAATTCTTTAGAGACGTTCTGCACTTCTTTGACTTAAGACCTCAAGACATCGGGCCCAATTCCGTGTCAAATATCTGCAATTTCCAAGTTTTCTGTGAGGTTTACCTTGGAGAAGAACCCAGCCTACTTTTGTTCAGGGAATTGTTCTATTTGAACCGGCAGAATGAGCGGGCCAACGGGCCCAGTCTGGAGCTTGGTGGCATATCGATCCAAAGGCGGAGAGACTGCCTATTCCCTTATGCTGAATTGCCGAGTCATCCAAAGGACTGGAACCCGACATGGTTCTACTGCCAAGATACTTCTCCGGCTGGTGAAAACCTGCTGCGGCTTCCGTGCATTGCGCCTTGAACCTACTCACCCGCTGCCGGATAAGTTGACTGCTATTGAACGTCTGCCACTCACCCCCAAGATCAAGAAGATTAAAGCTCTTTTAGGGAACGACTTAGATGGCATTGACCTGGTCCGAGTCTGGGTTGCTTGGAGAATAATTCCGTTAAGCCGCCGCCCCGGCTTAATGTGTAATTATTCAGGCGAGAAAGATGACCCTCAGCGTCATAATCCTGACGACTTACCAGATGACGTAGTGGAAGCTACAACTCAGTCTTTGTTGAAAGAGGGCACAGTGAATAGTAACGCTTTCAGCTTACTACCTTTTTGCCAGAAGACCCGGCCCCTCCAGTAAGTTATTATCCTCCACAATTATCTTTATTATGTCATACCTTACCTTTACTCATAACCCTTTATCCTTATTCATAGGCAAATAGCGGCTTCTGGAAGGTCAAGTATGACCATGAGGCTGCCAAACAAGCCAGAGCAGCAAAAAGAGCCGAAAGACGAACCGCTAAGACTGGAACTTCAAGAAAGAGGAAACCCAGCGCCTCAGATATGATGAAACTGGATGATACTGATGATGATGAAGAAGAGGTAACTCCTAATTCCCCTGACTCTTTTATCATCATGTTATTGACATTAATTCCTCTCAGGAGGATACAAGCAACAGCCAAGCCGTTGAAGAAGAGGTAACTATAATCTTCACCGACTCAGAGCCTTTGCCGAGGTTGAAAATCCGAAGAGTAACCCGGAAAGTAAGATTTTCACATCCTTTAGCTTACCAAGACCCTCAATTTCTTTTGAAGCGACAGATTTATGAGAGCCGGAGGCAGACCCGGACCAGCAAAGACGCGGAACTCTCCTCCGGCTTACCTGATATGTCCAGGAAGCGCCAGGCTGAGGTTCTCTCCGATTTACACCTTCTTTTTCCTTTGGCGGGTTTCATTCGTCAGCCTCTCAATTCCTCTGACTCCAACTATCAGGATACTTCACCTTCCTCCGGTGCGTCTATGCAGTCCAACATGCCGGCCTTCAAAACTGCTCCCGGGTAATATAAACTTGTTGTACCTTATGCTTTATTTTACTCATATTTTTGTATTTAACCTGTCTACTTTTCCCACAGTGTGCAAGTAAAGCCCAGCAAAAAGGCAAAAAAGAATAAGCCGTCCCAAGAGCCGGTTGTGACTGAATCAGAGCTGGGCACAGCTGCTCCTGACGCCTCTGCTCCCGAGCCGCCGCCTCAACCATCTCATGAAGTTCCTGTATCTTCCTCTGACCCGTCTGCTGAGCAAACCCTCAACGACTCTGATAACCCAGAGGCTCCTAGCCCCGCCAAGGCAGATGATCCAGAAGTTGAGATTCTCAAGACTCCGCTTGTTGAGCCGGCACAGCCAACTGTACTTGCCAAGTGTTCTGCTAAAGAGGAATTGTTAGAACGCCGAAAGGCCAAGCTGGACATCACTGACTACACTCATTTGAGTATTGGAGAGATCGTCTCTGGCTATATCAATCAAGTACATAGCAGCCGTGACCTGGAAATTGACATGGTGAAGCAGATACAGCAAAAATCTGAGGTATGACTTATGCTAGCTTTCTTTAACCATACATACTGTACCAGCCCCCAAGTCTATTGCTTATAAGTAAATATGTTGTAGACTTTAGAAAACTGCCTAGCACTGCTTATCCAGCTTATGAAAAAGATATTTAACCCGGTTGTAGCACTTGCGATACACATTAGCCCCCAAGTGCCAAACATCTTTGCTTGCAAAGTGCTTGGGACTTAATTTCCATGAACCGAATTAGTAATTGAGAGTTCTTCAGTATACATTAGCCCCCAAGTGTCAAGTACCTTTGCTTGCAAAGTGCTTGGGACTTAATATGATCTTAAAGTAATTCTGATTATAACCCGGCATCAATGCAGGCCACCATAAATCATTTTGAGTCAGAGATTACTGAACTGAAGAATCGCCTGGCAGCTCAAGAGCTTGAAATCCAGAAATCCAACTCCAAGTTTGAGTTCAGCATCTCTGAACAAGAGAAGTTGAAGAAGAACTTTGAGTCGGAGAAGAAAACCTGGGCTGATGAAAAGGCCGCACTGGTGACCCGGGCCGAGACAGCAGAGGCATCGCTTGCGGAAGCAACGGCCGAACTGTCCGGCTTAAAGCGCCAGATATCTCGAATGGTCTCATCAATCTTTGGTGAGTGACTTACTTAAACCTTAAACACCGCAAAACTCCTTTAATGACCATTTCAGTTGTTCCCACCGGCTCACCTTATGCTTAATAACGCAGGCCCCAGGAGCACAAATCTCCAGCAGAACATGGTGATCAAGCTGAAGGCGGTTTATACTCTGGTGGAACAGCTCTACACCGGGTCACAACGTGCTCTGGCCGTTGTGGCTTTATCAAATGATGTTCCCTATCTCCTGCAAGATGTGCTGAAGCGGCTTGCTGTGCTACCTCAGCGAATCCAAGAGTTAAGACGAGCGTCTGCAAGAGCCGGAGCAATAGCCGCTTTGAGTCGGGCCAAAGCCTGGTTACCAGAGCTAGACCCGGCCGACATCGCTGTTGGGTATCCAAGTTTAAAGGAGGATGGCATTCCATTTGATGAAAAGGATTTCACCACCTGCGTGACGGATATACGTCATGTGGCCACTCAAATTGGAAACGACACTGACCTCACCAAGTGTCAGCCGGGTTATGACAAGGAGAATCGAAGAATCCCCACGCCGCATTATGATAATGTCAGCTTGATTCCTCCAATTCGTAAGCACACCTTTGCCCCTGAAGTCGACCCAACCGGTTTAATAGATGATGAAGCTGAGTTTGAGGCTATGAGTGGCATTGACTGGGCCTCATCATCCTTCCAGGACAAAGCAGCTGGCGGAGAGGCGGAGAAGGATAACCCGGAAGCTTCAAGTCAACCCCAAGAGTAGATTGCCAGGCGCCACCTGCTTATGTCTTTGTAGAAAAACAATGCCGCATCATTCAGACTCGGGGAGTCTTGTAATAGAGTAGAAAATACTTTAAGTTTTGCTATGCCTTTGCGCATGCTTATGGCCCTTAATACTTGCATAAACCGCCGTCACTATGCACTTTGTAGTTTATATGAATCTGTTATGTCCTTTGCAGAAATGTCTTGCGTTGCCCTGTGATGCTTACGGCTGCTTTTCCGGCTTATATAAGCCAACCCCTAAGGGTAAGTTTAACTCCTGAAAATTGGCACATAAAAGTTCACCTGGTACTTAACAACCTGATGTAACCAATATTAATCCTGGAGGATTACAATGTATTCCATTGTATTTTCAAGAGGGTCGCAAGATATCCAATGTTGATACTTATAAAATATGATGAACAAAATTCAAGGGTTTCTGATTCGAATATGATCAGTGAACCGTTCCAAAGGGGTTAAGCTAAGATTCGGATACGATCTATTAGCCCCCAGTGGCTGTGGCGATGCCGATCAAGTGGGTATCGACAGCTATGTTCTCTTTGGTTCGAATACGACCTATGTTTGAACAGGAAGCCCCCAAGTGACCATAAGAGTTGTTTAATGACTCTGATTCGAATACGATCCACGTCAGACCCAAAGGGGTTAAGCTATGATTCAAATATGATCAAGAAGCCCCCAAGTGGGTTTGGCAGTATGCCAATCAAGTGGGTATCGACAGCTATGTTCTCTTTGGTTCGAATACGACCTATGTTTCAACAGGAAGCCCCCAAGTGATCATGACTAGATTCAGATATGATCATAAGCTGGACCAAAGGAAAGCCGGATTCAGATATGATCCGCTTCTCCTTGGTTATCTACACCACCTGACAAAGAAAACACATAAACCTTTTTTGGGAGTGGAAAAAAGGACAGAGGTCCTGCTTTATTGTAATATACATAGTATAAGTATATACACATTAGAGCCGATGGCTCAAGTATAATAAGGCCGAAGATGAGCGATATTCCACGGCCGACGGGTCTCCTCCTCTGACTTACGTGAGTCTTTGTGCTCCCGAACATTGATAAGGTAGTATGATCCGTTGTTCAGATTCTTGCTGACCACAAAGGGTCCTTCCCAAGGAGGGGATAGCTTGTGCATGTCAGATTGATCCTGGATGAGTCGGAGCACTAAGTCGCCTTCCTGAAAGGTTCTGGACCTAACCCAGCGGCTGTGGTAGCGGCGCAGGTCTTGCTGGTAAATCGCCGAGCGGGCTATTGCCAAGTCTCGCTCTTCATCCAACAGGTCAAGTGCGTCTTGCCGAGCTTTTTCATTGTCTTCTTCAACATAAGCCGCCACACGGGGTGAGTCATGACAGATGTCACTTGGCAGGACCGCCTCTGCTCCATACACCATAAAGAAAGGCGTGTAACCCGTAGATCTGTTAGGTGTAGTATTGATGCTCCAAAGTACAGAAGGTAACTCCTCCACCCAACAACCTGGCGTCCGCTGCAAGGGGACCAAGAGCCGGGGCTTGATACCCCTCAAGATTTCTTGATTAGCTCGTTCTGCTTGACCATTGGATTGAGGGTGAGCCACAGCTGAAACGTCAAGCCGGATATGCTCTCGTTGACAGAACTCTTCCATAGCTCCTTTGGAGAGGTTAGTGCCATTATCAGTTATAACGTTGTGTGGAAAACCAAAGCGAAAAATCACCTTTTTCATAAACTAGACCGCCGTGGCTGCATCACACTTACTGACTGGCTCCGCCTCCACCCACTTTGTGAACTTGTCAACTGCTACCAAGAGGTGTGTCTTTTTGTCCTTAGACCTTTTGAAAGGCTCGACCATATCAAGCCCCTAGACTACAAATGGCCAAGTAATTGGAATCATCCTCAATTCTTGAGACGGCACATGGGCTCGTCGTGAGAATTTCTGACATCCGTCACATTTACTGACCAGGTCTTCTGCATCAGCATGAGCCGTCAGCCAATAAAACCCATGACGGAAAGCTTTGGCCACAAGAGATTTTGAGCCGGCGTGATGACCACAATCGCCTTCATGAATCTCACGAAGGATCTCCTGACCCTCTGTAGGTGATACGCAACGTTGAAATGCTCCAGTGACGCTGCAGTGATGTAACTCGCCATTGACAATTGTCATGGACTTGGACCACCGGGCGATTTGTCTTGCCAAGGTCTCATCTTTAGGCAACTCTCCCCGGGTCATGTAAGCCAAATAAGGCACTGTCCAATCCGAGATAATGTGGAGAGCCGCCACCAGCTATGCCTCCGGGTCTGGTATTGCCAGATCTTCCTCTGTAGGTAACTTAACAAAAGGATTATGCAAAACATCAAGAAAGGTGTTAGGCGGCACCGGCTTACGCTGAGACCCCAGCCGGCTTAAGGCATCAGCCGCCTCATTCTTCCTTCGATCAATGTGTTCCATTGCATAACCCTTGAAATGCCCAGCCACAGCATCGACTTCACGATGGTAAGCCGCCATAAGGGGATCTTTAGAGTCCCACTTGCCTGACACTTGTTGAGCCACAAGGTTTGAGTCTCCCAAGCATCTTACCCGGCTCAAGTTCATATCTTTGGCCATCCGGAGACCATGGAGTAGGGCCTCGTACTCAGCTGCATTGTTAGTACAAGGAAACATAAGCCGGAGCACATAACAAAATTTGTCACCTTGAGGGGAAGTTAACACGACTCCAGCCCCCGAGCCTTCCAACTGTCTGGACCCATCAAAGTAAATAGTCCAATAAGTGTTATCGGGCTTCTTCTCAGGTGCCTGTAGCTCTGTCCAATCATTGATGAAATCCACCAAAGCTTGGGACTTAATGGAAGTGCGTGGTATGTACTTCAGACCATGAGGCCTGAGCTTGATGGCCCACTTGGCGACTCGTCCTATAGCCTCTCTGTTCTGAATAATGTCTCCCAAGGGGGCAGAACTTACTACAGTGATAGGGTGACCTTGGAGGTATTGCTTCAGCTTCCGGCTTTCCATGAACACCCCATAAACAAGTTTCTGCCAATGAGGATATCTTTGTTTTGACTCGATGAGTACCTCACTGACATAATAAACCGGCCGTTGAACCGGATGTTCCTTACCAGCCTCCTTGCGCTCTACCACAATTGCCACACTGACGGCTCGTGAATTAGCAGCCACATATAATAGCAAAGGCTCTTTGTCAATGGGAGCTGCAAGAACTGGCGGCTCGGATAACTGCCTCTTCAAATCCTCAAAAGCAGTATTAGCAGCATTACTCCATACAAAGGTGTATGCCTTCTTCATCAGTTGGTACAGTGGTAGGGCCTTCTCACCTAACCGGCTTATGAACCGGCTTAAGGCGGCAACACAACCCGCCAATCGCTGAACATCATTGATACATGCCGGTTTAGCCAAAGAAGTGATTAACTTAATCTTCTGTGGATTAGCCTCAATGCCCCGGTTTGAGACCAAGAATCCCAAAAGCTTGCCTGCAGGCACACCAAATACACACTTCTTCGAGTTAAGCATCATTTTGTAAACCCGGAGATTGTCAAAGGTTTCTCTGAGATCAGATATCAAGGTTTCCGGCTCTGTGGATTTCACCACTATGTCATCCACATAAGCATGAACATTGCGTCCAATCTGATTGTGAAGACAATTCTGTACACACCGTTGATAAGTCGCCTGGGCACTCTTGAGCCCAAAAGGCATAGACACATAGCAGAAGGCTCCAAACGGAGTGATGAAAGCCGTCTTCTCCTGGTCCTTAACTGCCATCTTGATCTGATGATAACCAGAGTAAGCATCCAAAAAGCTCAAACGCGCACAACCCGCCGTAGCATCAATGATTTGATCAATCCGGGGGAGAGCGAAAGGATCAGCCGGACAAGCCTTATTTAAGTCCGTGTAATCCACACACATCCGCCAGATGCCGTTTTTCTTGAGCACGAGCACCGGGTTAGCCAACCACTTCGGGTGAAAAACTTCGACAATGAACCCAGCCGCCAAGAGCCGGGCGACCTCTTCTCCTATAGCTTTTCGTCGTTCCTCATTGAATCGCCGCAGAAACGGCCTGACCGGCTTATACTTTGGATCAATATTAAGAGTGTGCTCAGCGAGTCCTCTCGGTACACCCGGCATGTTAGAAGGCTTCCATGCAAAGATGTCCCGGTTCTCACGGATGAACTCGATGAGCGCGCTTTCCTATTTAGGATCCAAGTTGGCACTAATGCTGAATTGCTTAGACAAATCGCCCGGAGTAAAATCAACAAGCTTAGTCTCTGCAGCCGATTTAAACTTCATGGCCGGGTCATGCTCCATAGTCGGCTTCTTGAGGGAGGTCATATCCGCCGGGTCAACGTTATCTTGATAAAATTTGAGCTCCTCTGCTGCACAGACAGACTCGGCATAAGCCGCATCGCCTTCCTCGCATTCCAGGGCCACCTTTCGGCTTCCATGCATAGTGATGGTACCCTTGTAACCCGGCATCTTGAGCTGTAAATAAACATAACACGACCGCGCCATGAACTTGGCATAAGCCGGCTGCCCGAACAAAGCGTGATATGGACTCTTGATTTTGACCACTTCGAAAGTTAACTTTTCCGCCCTAGAATCATGCTCGTCCCCAAAGGCCACCTCTAGCTCGATTTTACCCACAGGATACGCCGACTTACCAGGCACCACTCCATGGAAGACGGTGTTGGAAGTCTTTAAATTCTTGTCAGTTAAAGCCATGCGCCGAAAGGTCTCGTAGTAGAGGATGTTGATGCTGCTACTTCCATCCATGAGCACCTTAGTGAATTTATAACCACCAACCTGCGGTGCCACTACCAAGGCCAGTTGACCCGGATTATCAACCCGGGGAGGGTGATCCTCCCTACTCCAGACAATAGGTTGTTCCGACCACCTCAAGTAACGAGGGACTGCCGGCCCACTGTTTAGCTGTTTTGGATGGCTCTGATAACCAGACTGCTGCTGCGGCTGACCTCCTTGACCAGACTGCTGTTGATTATAACCACCCTGGCTTCCCTGAAAACCGGATCCTGAACCGCCGCCCGGGCCATGAAAGCCGCCAGCTCCTGAGCCACCGCC
Source organism: Triticum dicoccoides (assembly GCF_002162155.2). Lineage (NCBI taxonomy): Eukaryota > Viridiplantae > Streptophyta > Magnoliopsida > Poales > Poaceae > Triticum > Triticum dicoccoides. The sequence goes on along the minus strand of NC_041386.1, from coordinate 37,148,549 downwards.
TGGGCCTTGATTGCCATCAAACGTATTAGAATTCTTGAAATCCTTCATGATTGCGCAATCCTTCCATAAATGAGTTGCTGGTTGTTCCCGGGTGCCGTGTTTCGGGAAGGGCTCATTGAGTAGTTGCTTAAGAGACGGATCTGACCCGCCAAACCGAGGGGGTGGCTTTCCTTTGCGCTTCTGATTGTTACCCTGTGCATTGGCCACAAACTCCGGGTTACCGTCCGCTTTACGCTTATTGCCTCCTTGACCCGCCGGGTTATGCCACTGACCCTTTCCATTACCGTTCTTCTTTCCCTTCCATGTCTTTTCCTCATCAGACGCGGGATCCTTGGTACTATCAGAATCGGCATACTTGACTAAAGCCGCCATTAGCGTCCCCATATCGTTGCAATCACGCTTCAGGTACCCCAGTTTCTGTCTCAGGGGCTCAAAGCGGCAATTCTTCTCCAGCATGAGAACTGCTGAACCGGCATCCATCTTGTCAGATGAATGTATTATATCTTTGACCCGGCGCACCCAATGAGTCGTAGACTCACCTTCCTCCTGCTTACAATTTGTCAGGTCCACAATTGATATAGACTGCTTGCAAGTGTCCTTGAAGTTCTGGATGAAACGGGCCTTTAGCTCCGCCCATGAACCAATGGAATTGGATGGCAAACCCTTTAACCAAGAACGGGCCGTTCCGTCCAACATCATGGTGAAGTATTTAGCCATCGCTTCATCACTAACCTCCAGCAGCTCCATGGCCATCTCGTAACTTTCAATCCATGCCCTAGGCTGTAAATCAGCCGTATAATTCGGCACCTTTCGAGGTCCCTTGAAATCCTTGGGCAGACGTACATTACGTAGAGCCGGTACCAGACAAGGAACTCCTCCGCTTCTAGTAGCAATACCCGCCTTAACGGAAGTCGTCGGATAAGCCGGTGAGTCCTGTTGGGCTGCTAGCTGAGCCGCTAGCTGAGCCGCCCGCTCGTCCTCCTGATGTATCCGATCCTGAACCGGGTTATACCCGCCGGGCTGGTTCCGGCGCTGAGCGCTACTTGACAAGGCCTCTGACTCCATATGTCTACTGTAACTCGGGCTCCGATTTTGATGAGGCGGAGCTAATCAAGGCGGAGGAGTTGAGTGAATCATGTCCCGGCTGTAGGAGTAGGTCTCTTGCTGAGCCAGGGCTGTTTGGACAAGTTCCCTGATCCTCTGGGTTTCCACCGCTGTCGGATCATCACCATCTACAGGGAGAGCCGCCAAACATGCCGATGCTGCGATTAAGTTCTCCATGGGGTTGGAGAAGTGACCCTGCGGTATCGGTACGTGATGGGGCGGTTCCATATTGCCCTGAAGAGGCGTCGTCACCGGAGGCTGGACTGGGCCTCCCACTCCGGCCAGGTCTTCCTCCAGATGTCATAAACTGATTTTCACCTGGCGGGTTACTTGGGCCGGCCCCGGGTGTAGCAAAGAGATTCCGAGGATCATAAATCTGAGGTAAACGGGACTGAGTTTTCTGATGTCTTCTCCTCATTACCTCATTAGATGCGTTTAAGCTCAACGTGAGCTGAAAGGCCTCTGCCTGAAGTTGCTTTGCCCGTGCGTCCAAAGCTGCCCACTCTGTGGCTAATCTAGTATCTTCAGCGGCTAAGGTTTCCTTGGCCCAGGCGATCTCATCGCGAACCTGTGCCACCTCCGCCTCATGCTCAGATTGGTCCGCAGGGACAACTGTAGCAGTTAACAAGGCCGTAAGTTTATCCATGAGATCCATCAATACCTGAGCCGGTGAGCGCACAGGGCCTCCTGCCCCGGCGGCTCCTAACCCGGACGTTATCGCTGCTAAAGCCGTAGAATTTTGGCCGGGTTGAGTACCATCCACGAAGACTCCTGCCCAGTTTGGCGACTCTGAGGGGTCCGGAATAGTGCTGCCATCGGAACAACCCCCAAGCACACCATCTTGAACTTGATACGGCGAATCTGTTGAGCCGGCGAACAAATCACCGTCAGAGAGGACGGCCGGCTCACCATCACCTTCAGATCCTTCAGAAAGTTCACCTCCGTGGATGCAACCCACAAAGGCACGCTTCACGACGGGTTGAGCTCGGGCGGGTTTCGCACGCTGAGCCGTCTCGACGAGGTCGGTGCAGTTGTCCGGCTCAGGGCCCGGCTCACCAATCCGGCCGATGAAGACGTGAATTCCGCCAAAGGGGACCCGGTACCCGTACTCAATTGAGCCGGCGTCGGGGCCCCAGCCTTCGTTGTCGATGTAGATCTTGCCACGACGACTCTTGGTTATCCGGCCAACTGCGTATCCCTTGAGCCCTTCGAAGCTGCCCTTCAAGAACTCAAATCCACCGTGCGCTGGCCCCACGGTGGGCGCCAACTGTCGTGGAATTGTCACGGCAGATGTCCTCTTGCAAGGACTTAATCATGGAGCCATCGCAACTAGGAAGCTTAAAGGGGTTAATCGGGACAAAGGACACGCGAGGTTTATACTAGTTCAGCCCCTTGCGGTGAAGGAAGGCCTACGTGTAGTTGGGTTGGTATTGCTTGAGGTTTCGATGACCAGGGAGCAAGATATGCTATGCCCGGTTCTCGATTGGTCGTTTCTTGCCCTAAGCCGCCGGCGGGTCGTTCCCTTATATACACAGGTTGATGCCCTCCGGCCTACAGAGTCCCGGCCGGCTCATAAACAGTGTCCGGCTCGGTGACTAGTTACCTCTACCTTATGTTACAAGTCATGCCATTATGGCAGTTTGTCTCTATGGGCCTTAAGCTCTATGAACCGCCATCCTCATGCTGGGTCTTGGGCTTCCTTTACGATGAGTCCTATTTGCATAACCCGGCCCCTCCTGGCCGGCTTACTCAAATAGTTATATCCCCAACAGGATAGTTGTGCTGGTTTTGTTTTCAGGGAAAGAACACCGTATGAAGCTGAAATTCTATTGAATAATATGATGAGAAATGAAAATAATTGGACACCTCCTGAGCCAGTTCTTGAGCCTATTCCTAAACCAACTCTGAAGAAAAGGGGTATTCTATTTCTCAGTCCTAAAGATATGCAAGAGGCAAAGAAATCTATGAAAGAAAAAGGTATTAAAGCTGAAGATGTTAAGAATTTACCTCCTATTGAAGAAATACATGGTCTTAATTTACCGCCTGTTGAAGAAACATATGATCCTAATCCATTACCTATTGGAGAAACTCATGGTCTTGATAACCCAACACAGGTAGTAAAGGTAAATTCTCTCTATAGATATGATAAAGCTGAAATCCCATTTACTAAGTTTGCTAGCCCATGCTTAGATGAGTTTGATAAATTTATGGCTAAGCAAGAAGACTTTAGTGATTATTTTGGTAGACAATTGAAATACAATTCAAATATGCTTGAACACTTGGGTGATTATATGACTAATGTCAAAGGTGAACTTAAACTTATTAGTAAACATGCTTCTATGGTTACCACTCAAGTAGAACAAGTACTTAAAGCTCAAAATGATTTGCTCAATGAATTGAATAGTAAAAATAATGATAATTCTATTAGAGTTATGACTAGAGGTGGTAAAATGACTCAGGAACCTTTGTATCCTGAAGGCCATCCTAAGAGAATTGAGCAAGATTCTCAGAGAAATAATATAGATACACCTAGTCCTTCTAAAAGGAAGAAAAAGAAAAATGATAGGACTTTGCATGCTTCTAGTAAACCTATTACTGAAACACCTAAGAATCCAAATGATATTTCTGTTTCTGATGCTGAAACACAATCTGGTAATGAACCTGAAACTAGTGATAATGTTAATGATAATGTTCATGATGATGCTCAATCTAGTAATGATAATGATATAGAAATTGAACCCGCTATTGATCTTGATAACCCATAATCAAAGAATCAACGTTATGATAAGAAAGACTTTGTTGCTAGGAAACACGGTAAAGAAAGAGAACCATGGGTTCAGAAACCCATGCCTTTTCCTCCCAAACCATCCAAGAAAAAGGATGATGAGAATTTTGAGCGCTTTGCTGAAATGATTAGACCTATCTTTTTGCGTATGCGATTAACTGATATGCTCAAAAGGAATCCTTATGCTAAATATATGAAAGAAATTGTTACTAATAAAAGAAAGATACCGGAAGCTGAAATTTCCACCATGCTTGCTAATTATACTTTTAAGGGTGGAATACCTAAGAAACTAAGAGATCCCGGTGTACCGACTATACCATGCTCTATTAAAAGAAATTATGTTAAAACTGCTTTATGTGATCTTGGAGCCGGTGTTAGTGTTATGCCTCTCTCTTTATATCGTAGACTTGATTTGAATAAGTTGACACCTGCTGAAATATCTTTGCAAATTGCCGATAAATCAACTGCTATACCTGTCGGTATTTGTGAGGATGTGCCTGTTGTAGTTGCAAACGTTACTATTTTAACGGACTTTGTTATTCTTGATATTCCCGAGGACGATAGTATGTCTATTATTCTTGGAAGACCCTTTTTGAACACTGTAGGGGCTGTTATTGATTGCACTAAAGGCAATGCCACTTTTCATGTTAATGGTAATGAGCATACGGTACACTTTCCGAGGAAACAACCTCAAGTTCATAGTATCAACTCTATTGGAAAAATTCCATCGATTGTATTTGGAGGTTTTGAATTTCCTCTTCCTACTATCAAGAAGAAATGTGATATTCTTATTATTGGGGATGTGCATATCCCCGTTGAGGTAACATAGTGTTATTCGAAAATTCTCCGGTTCCATGTTATTCGGAATGAGTTTGTTAACAAGACCTGATCAACCTTGTTAGTGGATTCCTTTTGATGAGCATGAGATGGATGAAACTAGAAGGCACAACCTTCTGTACCCCACTTTTACTTTCTATTATTTATATTAAATAAAATAAAAATAAGTGTTTTTCTGTCTGTTATCTGATTATCCATGCAATATAAAAATACCCCGAAAATAAAAGTTCTCCAAATGCCCTGAAATTTAAATATGATTTTTTCTAGAATATTTAAGAATATTTGGCACTGAGAACACAACAGGGGGGTCACCCACCTGCCCACGAGGGTGGAGGGTGCGCCCTACCCCCTGGGCGCGCTCCCTGCCTCGTGGGCCCACGGTGGCCCTCCTCCACTTATCCTTTCACTCACACACTCCTTCCTCCCACAAACACGAACAACCAGCTCAAACCCGAGTCCAAGCTCGTTTTGCTGCCATTTTCGATCTCCTTGCTCAAAGCACCTCTCACAAAAATGCTTGGGGAGATTGTTCCTTGGTATGTGACTCCTCCATTGGTCCAATTAGTTTTTGTTCTAGTGCTTTATTCATTGCAAATTTGTGCTTCCTATGTGACCATGTTCTTGAGCTTGCATGTCAAATTTATATGGTTCCAAGTAGTTTTGATGCATGTTATAGGCTCTAGGCACTTGTAGGAGTAGTTGCTATCAATATTATTGAGTTTGGTTTACTTTTATTTTGAAGTTACTAAAAATTTCAGAATTTTTCAAAAAATGATGAAGAGACTTTTGAGGGGCTCATCGAGCCGAAGCTCGAAGGAAAAGGCACAGAAGCCCAAGTATAATCTGCCTCGCACCGCGGAGGGGTCGTGTGAATGGCCTTCTGATGATTTCTTGAGAGCAACCGGGATTTATGAAGATTTTTATGAATTGGCTAAGAATGCAGGCCTCACCGCTTTCCTCCACGACCAACGCGATTAGTATCTCTTACTCACAAATATCTTTGTGCAAAACTTTCATTTCCATTCTAGGAGCTCACCACCTACGGCGGAGTTTCATTTATATGATGAGCATTAGGAGATGTCACTTTATGATTTTTGTCAGGTTTGTTTAATCCCATTTCAGGGCAAGACAGAGGAACCACATCGCGAGGGTGTGGATGGGTTTATTGATACTATCACTGTAGGGGAAACAAGGGAGGTTTCCGATGCACGAATCACTAGCATACATTTTCCGGTTTTACGCTATTTTGCATTATTTGCTAGTCGTTGTTTAATTGGCCGCGGAAACTGTGGAAACCTTAGTATCCCTGATATTATTATTTTGCTCCATGGTTTATTCGGTGATAACATTGTTAGTATGGGCAGCATTATTGCTAAACGGTTAAGTATGAACCGTACAAAGGGCCCCATCTTTGGAGGCATCTATGCTTCACGCCTAGCTGCACATTTTAACATACCTATTAGGCATTATGAGAAGGAAGAAAAAGTGATGCCTCGTGTTTATTTAGATTATAAGAGTATGGTGGCACATGATTTTATTGTTAAGAATAGGGAAGGAGAGCTTAAATACAAATTGTTCTTTGATAAACATCATCCTGAGACTATTGCCATGCCTGCTCCTTCTTTGTTTGATTTATCTGTAGGCCAGTACCTTGTTCCGTTAGAGGCTATTCACACCTACCGGAACCCTGCACCAGCCATGGAGACAGAGCCGGAACCACAAGTTGATCCTTCACGATAGTCTAATTACCAGTTGGATCCGGAGATGATTGCCAACCAGTGGCAATCGGAGTCTTCTTCTTCTTCACAGTACGACCCCAACTATTATTATGGATATCCGCCAGGACAGCCGTGGCCACAGACCAACTTAGGCTAAAAGCCTAAGCTTGGGGGGTACGTATTTCCCACCGACATTACACTTATGTTCACACACTCATTGCTAGATGTCGGTGCTCATACTTTTTCATTGGATCATCCATGATAGTTTATTTCCCTCTTTATGCTTTCTTCTTGTGTGTTTAATAAACCTTAAGAAAAAACCAAAAAAATTAGTTGTAGCTTTTAATTAGTTTACTTTCCATGCTTGTAGTAGTAACTAAAAAGAAAACCCAAAAATATTTCATGTTCTTCTTTTTGCTTGTTGGGAGCTTTCCCGTGTAAATAGTTTTATTTCTTTTCTTTGGGGGTCGAAAGGAGAAGACCATGATTAAATTGTTGATGTGGCTCTTATATGCATTATTGTTGATCTGACAAAAGAGCCCATATTGCCTTGTCTCCTCCTATTTATTGAATGCTTGCAGATTCCAGCTTAGTCCAATGCACGTGCACAATTATTATTATTCACATCGTTCGGTCGTGCAAGTGAAAGGCAATTATGACGATATATGATGGACTGACTGAGATGAGAAAGGCTGCTATGAACTCGGCCTCTTTTGCTTTTGTAAATATGATTAGTTCATCGTTCCTGATTCGGCCGATTATGAATAAACATGTTTGCAATGACAACTAGAGATCATAGTTTTTGTGTCATGCTTGATTAGCTATGAGTTATAATGGTTTATCTTGCGTGCCAACATGCTATTGAAATGGTTATGATGTGGTATGATAGGGTGGTATCCTCCTCTGAATGATTTAAGTGACTTGACTTGGCACATGTTCACGCATGTAGTTGAAACAAAATCAACATAGCCTTCACGATTTATGTTCATGGTGGATTATATCCTACTCATGCTTGCATTCGGTGTTGATTAATTTTAATTCATGTTCATGACTGTTCTCGCTCTCTAGCTGGTCGCTTCCCAGTCTTTTGCTAGCGTTCACCTGTACTAAGCGGGAATACTGCTTGTGCATCCAATCCCTTAAACCCCAAAGTTATTCTACATGAGGCCACTATACCTACCTATATACGGTATCTACCTGCCGTTCCAAGTAAATTTGTATGTGCCAAACTCTAAACCTTCAAATAAATATCCTGTTTTGTATGCTCGAATAGCTCATGTATCAACTAGGGCTGACCGTATCTTCCATGTTAGGCGGGTTATTCTCAAGAGGAGTGGACTCCGCTCCTCACTCACGAGAAAGTGGCTGGTATCCGGGATGCCAGTGCCATGCTTTATGCAAACTAAATCAAAATAATTGCAAACAAAACTCCCCCTGGGACTCTTGTTAGTTGGAGGCACTCGTTGTTTCGAGCAAGCCATGGATTGATGCTTGTTGGTGGAAGGGGGAGTATAAACTTTACCATTCTGTTTGGGAACCACCTATAATGTGTGTAGCATGGAAGATATCACCATCTCTTGGTTGTTATGTTGACAATGAAAGTATACCACTCAAAATATTATTCACCTCTATTTCAAAACCGAGCTCTGGCACCTCTACAAATCCCTGCTTCCCTCTGCGAAGGGCTTATCTATTTACTTTTATGCTGAGTCATCATCCTCTTATTAAAAAGCACCAGTTGGAGAGCACTACTGTCATTTGCATTCATTATCGTTAGTTTACATTGGGTATGACTTAACTGGATCTCTTTTACCATGAATTACAATGTCTAGTCAGTCCTTGATCTTTAAAGGTGCTCTGCATTTATGTTTTGCGGTCTCGGAAAGGGCTAACGAGATACCATCTTGTTATATCATATTATGATTGTTTTGAGTAAGTGTTGTCATCCGAGATTTACTATTATTGCTCGCTAGTTGATTATGCCATTGATATGAGTAAACTTGAGACCTAAGCGTTATTGTGATTGTGGTTCGTTATAATCTTTGCTGAAAACTTGAATGCTGGCTTTACATATTTACAACAACAAGAGCAAACAGAGTTTGTAAAAGTTTTTCTTTATCACTTTCAGTTTGTCAACTAAATTGCTTGAGGACAAGCAAAGGTTTAAGCTTGGGGGAGTTGATACGTCTCCGTCGTATCTACTTTTCCAAACACTTTTGCCCTTGTTTTGGACTCTAACTTGCATGATCTGAATGGAACTAACCCGGAATGACGCTGTTTTCAGCAGAATTACCATGATGTTATTTATCTGCAGAAACAAAAGTTCTCAGAATAACCTGAAATTTCATGGAGCAACTTTTTGGAAAATATAAAAAATACCTGCAAAAGATGAAGGCCAGGAGGCACCACCTATCCACGAGGGTGGGGGGCGCGCCCCCTACCTCGTGGGCCCCCTGGAGGTCCTCCGACTCCAACTCCAACTCTATATATTGTGTTTCGGGGAGAAAAAATCAGAGAGAAGAATTCATTGAGTTTTACGATACGGAGCCGCCGCCAAGCCCTAAAACCTCTCGGGAGGGCTGATCTGGAGTCTGTTCGGCGCTCCGGAGAGGGGAATCCGTCGCCATCATCATCATCAACCATCCTCCATCACCAATTTCATGATGCTCACCGCTGTGCGTGAGTAATTCCATCGTAGGCTTGCTGGACGGTGATGGGTTGGATGGGATCTACCATGTAATCGAGTTAGTTTTGTTAGGGTTTGATCCCTAGTATCCACTATGTTCTGAGATTGATGTTGCTATGACTTTGCTATGCTTAATGCTTGTCACTAGGGCCCGAGTGCCATGATTTCAGATCTGAACCTATTGTGTTTTCATCAATATATGAGTGTTCTTGATCCGTTAACCCCGAAGTGACAATAATCGGGATACTTATCAGTGATGGCCGTAGTTTGAGGAGTTCATGTATTCACTATGTGTTAATGCTTTGTTCCGGTACTCTATTAAAAGGAGGCCTTAATATCCCTTAGTTTCCGTAAGGACCCCGCTGCCACAGGAGGGTAGGACAAAACATGTCATGCAAGTTCTTTTCCATAAGCACATATGACTATGTTCGGAATACATGCCTACATTATATCAATGAACTGGAGCTAGTTCTGTGTCACCCTAGGTTATGACTGTTACATGATGAACTGCATCCGGCATAATTCTCCATCACTGATCCATTGCCTACGAGCTTTCCTTACATTGTTCTTCGCTTAGTTACTTTTCCGTTGCTATTGCTATCATCACTACAAAATACCAAAAACATTACTTTTACTACTATTACCTTTTGCTACCGTTACCACTATTATCATATTACTTTGCTACTAAATACTTTGCTGCAGATACTAAGTTTCCAGGTGTGGTTGAATTGACAACTCAGCTGCTAATACTTGAGAGTATTCTTTGGCTCCCCTTGTGTCGAATCAATAAATTTGGGTTGAATACTTTACCCTCGAAAACTGTTGCGATCCCCTATACTTGCGGGTTATCAAATGACATATTGTTGATCGGAAAGAATGTAGAATTTTTTGGAAAGCATAAAGGAGTATTTGAAAGGATTTTTTAAAAGAAAGACCTCGATGAAGCTACTTACACATTGAGCATCAAGATTTCTAGAGATAGATCAAGATGCTTGATAAGTTATTTCAATGAGTACATACCTTGACAAGATTTTGAAGTAATCCAAAATGGAACAGTCAAAGAAAGGAGTTCTTGCATGTGTTGCAAGGTGTGAAGTTGAGTAAAGACTCTAAACCCGACCACAGCAGAAAATAGAAAGAGAATGATAAGTCATTCCCTATGCCTTAGTCATAGGTTCTATAAAGTATGCTATGTTGTTTACCAGTCCTATTGTATACCTTAGCATCTTTCTGACAAGAGAGTACAATAGTGATCTAGGAGTAGATCACTGGACAACGGTCAAAATTATCCTTAGAGGACTAAGGAAATATTTCTCGGTTATGGAGGTGATAAAAGAGTTCGTCGTAAAGATGTCGATGCAAGATTTTTACATCGATCTAGAGACTCTAAAGTCTCAATCTAGATACATATTGAAAGTGGGAGCAATTAGCTAGAGTAGCTCCGTGCATAGCATTGTAGACATAGAAATTTGTGAAATACATATGGATCTGAATGTTGCAGACCCGTAGACTAAACTTCTCTCACAAGCAAAACATGATCACTCTTTGGGTGTTAATCACATAGCGATGTGAACTAGATTATAGACTCTAGTAAACCCTTTGGGTATTAGTCATATGGAGATGTGAACTAATCACATAAAGATGTGAACTAGATTATTGACTCTAGTGCAAGTGGGAGACTGAAGGAAATATGCCCTAGAGGCAATAATAAAGTTATTATTTATTTCCTTATATCATGATAAATGTTTATTATTCATGTTAGAATTGTATTAACCGGAATCATGATACATGTGTGAATACATAGACAAACAGAGTGTCACTAGTATGCCTCTACTTGATCGTTGATCAAAGATGGTTATGTTTCCTAGCCATAGACAAAGAGTTGTCATTTGATTAACGGGATCACATCATTAGGAGAATGATGTGATTGACTTGACCCATTCCGTTAGCTTAGCACTTGATCGTTTAGTTTGTTGCTATTGCTTTCTTCATGACTTATACATGTTCCTATGACTATGAGTTTATGCAACTCCCGTTTACCAGAGGAACACTTTGTGTTCTACCAAACGTCACAACGTAACTGGGTGATTATAAAGGTGCTCTACAGGTGTCTCCGAAGGTTCTTGTTGAGTTGGCATAGATCAAGATTAGGATTTGTCACTCCGATTGTCAGAGAGGTATCTCTAGGCCCTCTCCGTAATACACATAACTTTAAGCCTTGCAAGCATGATAACTAATGAGTTAGTTATGGGGTGATGTATTACGGAACGAGTTAAGAGACTTACCGATAACGAGATTGAACTAGGTATTGGATACCGACGATCGAATCTCAGGCAAGTAACATACCGATGACAAAGAGAACAACATATAGTGTTGTGCGGTTTGACCGATAAAGATCTTCGTAGAATATGTAGGAACCAATATGAGCATCCAGGTTCCGCTATTGGTTATTGACCAGAGACGTGTCTCGGTCATGCCTACATAGTTCTCGAACCCGTAGGGTCTGCACGCTTAAAGTTCTATGACGATCGGTTTTATGAGTTTATATGTTTTGATGTACTAAAGGTAGTTCGGAGTCCCGGATGTGATCACGGACATGAGGAGGAGTCTCGAAATGGTCGAGACATAAAGATTGATATATTGGAGGCCTACATTTGGAAATCAGAATAGTTCCGGGTGAAATCGGGATTTTACCGGAGTACCGAAGGGGTTACCGAAACCTCCCGGGGACTAATGGGCCTTGTTGGGCCATAAGGGAAAGAGAGAGGGGCCGGCCTAGGGCAAGCAGCGCGCCCCCTTCCCCCTGTCCTAATTGGACTAGGAGAAGGGGGGCGGCGCCCCCCTTTCCTTCTCTTTCTCTCCCTGCCTTTTCCCCTCCTAGTAGGAGAGGAAAGGGAGGAATCCTACTCCTACTAGGAGGAGGATTCCTCCTCCTAGGTGTGCCAACAAGGGCCGGCCGGCCTCCCCCTTGCTCCTTTATATACAGGGGCAGGGGGCACCTCTAGACACACAAGTTCATCACAAAGATCTCTCCCAGCCGTGTGCGGTGCCCCCTCCACCATAATCCACCTCGGTCATACTGTAGCGGTGTTTAGGCGAAACCCTGCTGTGGTAGCTTCATCAACACGAGCTCTACTAGATCGTGAGTTCGCGGGACGTCACTGAGCTAAATGTGTGCTGAACGCGGAGGTGCCGTATGTTCGGTACTGAGAATCGATCGATCGTGAAGATGTACGACTACATCAACCGCGTTGTCATAACGCTTCCGCTTAACGGTCTACGAGGGTACGTGGACGACACTCTCCCCTCTCGTTGCTATGCATCACCATGATCCTGCGTGTGCGTAGGAATTTTTTTGAAATTACTACGTTCCCCAACAATATCCCAGCGGGATCGTCTGCACCGCCGTCATCGGTCGGAAACTGCTCGGTGTCTGAGTCGGTCCACGGACAGTGCTGCTAAATCCACTCCTCCTCATCAGTGATCTTGCCTTCAGATCCGCTGTCAACGGTCGCACCCAACTGACGCATGAGCTCCTTGTGACGACTCCTGGCCTGCTTCTCAACCACATGAGTCATGTATTGACCGTGAGACTCCATGCAGAAGAGTTTCTTCATCTTGCACTTGAGCTTCTTTGCCCAAGAGGGTTCTGCTCCAGATGGCTCATAGTCATCGTCATCATCAGCATCAGCCTCGGTCTCCATGTCAGCAGCTCCAGGCGGAATGCCAGAACTCGGAGCAGTGGTGCCCCAGTTCTCCTTCTTCCTCAGACGCTTGATCTGATGATAAAATGGATCCCCAGTCTCCAGTGTTTTCTTCCTTGTCATGTTGACAGAAAAGAAGCATGTCCACAAGATAAGAGTGTACCATATCCAAGTTGCTGATGCGAGGGAAGAGTGTCTCCCTGAAGATGCGATGGAGAATATCCAAAAATGTTGGTAGCTCGTAGGTCTCGTTCTGAGTCACATAAGTCGCACAGAAGTGTCCACTTCCATGATGATAAATCGCGCGTCACATAAGTGCTTTCGTCAAGGGTGACCGACACGTGGCATCCACCGTAACGGAACGCCGTTAAGCTATCGAGTCGGGTTTTGGATCCGATAACCCGTTAACAGCCCCGACCAATGGGAAATTTCCACGTGTAAAATTCTTATTGGCCGGACGAAACACGTGTCAGCTCGTCAGTGGGTCAGATAGGCGCCTATGATACATCGACACGTGGCACGGCCCAATAGAGGCCCATTCATGTGAAAAGGTCAGCCCGTTTGACTTGGTCAAAAGGTGGCGGGCCGGCCCATGTAAAGCCTGTTAATGGTGTGTTCGCATATAGCCCATTTACAGCCCGCTAACCCAAGGCCCGTTACACCCTATCCGAATTAGGCCCAGTAGCGTCATCTGGGCCACCCAATATGATTCCAGCCCGTTTTCACTTCTGGCCCATGTATGGCCCATGACGTCTTTCGGCCCATATGAGGCCCTATGTAACTATTGGCCTATTAACGGCCCATGGTGAAACTGGCCCGTAATGAACAGTGTATCACTTTACACCCATTAACGGCCTGTGGTGAAACTGGCCCGTAATGAACAGTGTATCACTTTATACCCATTAACGGTCCGTTATTCCGTTGGGCCGTTTCCAGCCCATGTTATCTTTCGGCCTTCTCAGAGCCCATTTATTCTTGGGCTCATTTCCAGCATTCGTATACTTATGGCCCGTTACTGTCATTTTCTGCTTGTGGGCCAAATTCAGCTCGTGGTTACAGTCGGCCCGTTTGTGGTCCGTTAATACGTTGGGCCGTTTTCATAGCGTCATCAAATACGGCCTATTAACGATGGCCCGTTATGGTCGGACCATGAACGGACGATTCCAACTCTAGCCCGTTTACGGCCATAATGCGGCCTATTATTGGCCCATGTTTGGCCATCGATCATACTGCCCGTATAGGGCCCATTGATGATACGTCCCGTAGAAGGCCCATTGTTTCTACAGCCCGTAGAAGGCCCACTGTTTCTACGGCCCGTAGAAGGCCCACAGTTTCTACGGCCCGTAGGAGGCCCAGTGTCACTACAGTAAATATTAGCCCATGGTTATTGTGGCCTAGTTTTAAAAAATAGGTTATTGCAGCCACTAGCAAACCGCGGAAAAAGAACTACAATGACTAGAAGTAAACAAATAAACAAGACAACAAGGAAATAAATAAGCAAGCAACTTACGCTAGGCTATCATGGCTATCACACATATTACATCCACTGGGCATCAAAATTCGCCACCAGTGCAAATAAACGCGCCGACAAAAAAATATACAAAACTGAGAGCACTTCAGAAGGTACTAGGCCTGGCCAGGTCGGCCCCCCCAAATAGCTAAAGAAGCTGAGTAGACCTCAGTTGTGTCAACGATAGATGCATCAACACTAGATTTAAGGCATGATGGTGCGCACGGCAGTCCTCTGACATCTTCATTGCATCTTTGACTTCAAGTTGGAGCTAAGCTGAAGCAAGCCTTTACGCTTTAAGTCGAGACTGAAGAAGTCGAACTGATTGAGGCAGCGACTGCACAGAGGTTGTCTCACACCTGCTGGTGAGTAGCTTCAACTCATTGTCTTCATCAAGACAGGACCTTGGGGTCATCTCGCTGTCCTCAAGATGGTTTGGCTCACTATCTTCCCTAAAGTTCTGCCTGGCGTAAGAGATACGAGTCTGAAAGAGAAACAAGGAGACACGTAACAGGTTTCACAATTATATAAGAAAATAAATGGATTTGTTCTGCATAAGGAACATGTTTTTACAACTACAATTTGAAACCGGTAGTTGTTGCAAACATCCAATCAGATGTAAATAGCAAAGCAAACAACAGTGGAGGAAATGATGCCTATCCAAATCTATACTAGAACAAAGTTTGAAGGCTTGAGAAGGATGAACTTACATTACATGTTAACATGGGCTGGACAAAGCCCTTCTCCATGTTGATGGAAGGATAATTCAATAAATTCCCCAAAGAAAATTATTTATAAGCGTTGCCATTATTCTACATTTTGCAAAGAGTAAATATAGATCAAATAATATTGGAAGAAACATAGGATAATGAAGCTCAGGTGCAGACTGATGATACATAATCAAAAAGCAATTAATTAAGTACAGCGTTACAAGGCAAAAGGGAGAGAGGTACTGACAAGAGCAATGTAGAGCCCATTATTGTTTTGAGATCGTATGATCCTTTGAGCAAGGAGATTCATCTGAAATTAGTTTTCATATAAGAGAGAAGGTAATGCACAAGCAGAAATTTAGGAGTTCAAATTTTGAATTGATATCATAGACAGTACCTGACGTTGGGCTCCCAACAGTTCTAATAGGGGTTTGGCCACTGGAGTAGGGGTAAAGTGTGGTATAGTTGGGCCTGTGTTTTCTGTGGCTGCTGATCTATCTGATTTAACAGGTATCACTACCTTTTCCAAATACCTAGTTTGTACTCCTTGACGACCTGCACTCACCCTCTTCCTTTTGGACACCTATTACGAAAGAACAACATTTGACTGGAAAAACATAGTGTGACGACACATGGAATAGGTACAGAAAATGCATAGGTATGGCATATACTCATATATGATGCTTAAACTAAGCAGATGGTGTAACAAAGTAGAAGTAATGCAAGAGGTCAGAAGCGAACTATGTGCGACCAATACAACTTTGCAAAGTTAGAGCAAGCACCTTGATGGGTGAATAAGATAGGCCATCCTCCACCATGCCAAGTTTGTTAGGCAGTTGATCATTCCGCAATATTCCTCTCGTGCGCCCATTCTCATATTCATTTTGATAATGTTCAATATCTGACATGCATGAAAACATAAAAACAAGTGAGATTTTCTTTGTAATGCAAAAGTGATTCTAATCCAATACTGCCTCCCTGTAAACCCCTTTGTGCTATCTATGCAATTCTTTTAAAAGATGCCATGCATGCTGTAATTTGTTGTGTGCATTAATATAATGTGGCCTACTACTCAAAATATGAGAGCTCCAGAAGTGATGACACTCCGCAGATGATAGCTTCAACATATAGTAAAGAAGAACAAGTCGATCTGACCTGACAGATTCAAAATATACTAAGGGAGAACAACTCGACCTGACCAGTCGACCGCAAGAGAAGAGTATCATCTTAAAGAAGAGCAGAAGAGCAAGCAGATTGAAGATATTACAAGTCTTTTAATACAATGTCGGTTGGCCACCCATGATGAACCAGAGCGCACAGAGAAATACTATTCTTTCCGGTCTCTCCATATGTGGCTCACATGCATTTCAAAACTAAAGTAGGAACATTTAGCTAACCAATTAAACATCTCTTAGTTTTACTAATATCAGCAATAATATCAGATATGAATTTGTACAACTAAGCTTGTTTAGCTCGATGGGTGGAGCAGTGCTATTAAGACACGAACCACGTAGGCTGATTGTGGTCATCATAAAATGGGGAAAACATAAGCATGATGAGTGCAGTGTTGACCGTGGCAGTGGGATAGCAGATCTGAAACTGCAAACCGCGCAAAGGGTAGTTAGCAACCGATGTTTGCTTTGAAATAACAACTAAGATTTGATATGGACAAGAAAGTACGGTTAACAAGTGACAAAGAAATGCAATTATGCTGTCTCTCTATATGTCGCGACATGCATTTGGAAACTCAAGTGGGACCTTTAGCTAACCAACTAAATGTGTCGGTTAACTAATATTAGTATCATATCACAATCATATTTGAACAACTAAGCTTTCGAATTCTGAGTGTTGTGTTGTTTAGCTTGAAGGGTGGAGTAATGCTAGTATGACAGAAAGCACCTACGCAGATCATAGTAGAGTAGATAAAAGGGAAAAACCCTAAGCATCAAGAGAAAAATCGGGAAAGTGGAACTAGCTGGACCAGTGGGTGGCGCACATGCTTTTCGAAACGAATATAGGAACATTATGTGACCAATTAAACATTCTCTGTTTTAGTGATATGAGCATCATATCAGATTCGTATTTCAACACGTAAGCTTTGGGTTGAGGTCTTGAGGAGCAGTGCTAGCACGACACGAAGCACCTACGATGATGGTAGTGAATATAAAGGGGGGAAACCATAAGCTTTACGAGTATAGTGCCCGTGCCATGGCGGATCTGAAGGTGCAAACCAGACAAAGCTACTTCGCAACCAATGTTTGCTTTCAACTAGCCACTACGATTTGGTACGGACAAGAAAAGTACAGTAAACAAATTACGATCTATTTTCTGGGTGAGATCAATAACTTAAGCACATATGGAAGAGTACCACCTCTCTTGCGACGCCATGTAGGCCTATGTTGATATGTGCTACGTCTTGAGCTTGAGTTGGTTTTCCCATAAGAGGAAGGGATGATGCAGTAGAGTAGCGTAATTATTTCCCTCAGTTTTTGAGAACCAAGGTATCAATCCAGTAGGACGCCACGCTCAAGTCCCTCGTACCTGCACAAAACGATAGCTACTCGCAACCAACGCGATTAGGGGTTGTCAATCCCTTCACGGTCACTTACAAGAGTGAGATCTGATAGATATAATATTTTTGGTATTTTTGGTATAAAGATGCAAAGTAAAAAGTAAAGGCAAAGTAAAAAAGCAAAACAAGATTAAAGTGATGGAGATTGATATGATGAGAATAGACCCGGGGGCCATAGGTTTCACTAGTGGCTTCTCTCAAGAGCATAATTATTCTACGGTGGGTGAACAAATTACTGTTGAGCAATTGACAGAATTGAGCATAGTTATGAGAATATCTAGGCATGATCATGTATATAGGCATCACGTCCGTGACAAGTAGACTGAAACGATTCTGCATCTACTACTATTACTCCACTCATCGACCGC
Source organism: Triticum dicoccoides (assembly GCF_002162155.2). NCBI lineage: Eukaryota > Viridiplantae > Streptophyta > Magnoliopsida > Poales > Poaceae > Triticum > Triticum dicoccoides. Next base: position 37,130,555 of record NC_041386.1, on the reverse strand, counting down.
TATCCAGCATGCATCTAGAGTATTAAGTTAAAAACAGAGTAACGCCTTAAGCAAGATGACATGATGTAGAGAGATAAATTCATGCAATATGAAATAAACCCCATCTTGTTATCCTCGATGGCAACGATACAATACGTGCCTTGCTGCCCCTTCTGTCACTGAGAAAGGACAACGTAAGATCGAACCCAAAGCTAAGCACTTCTCCCATGGCAAGAACTACCAATCTAGTTGGCCAAACCAAACGGATAATTCGAAGAGACTTGCAAAGATAACCAATCATACATAAAAGAATTCAGAGAAGATTCAAATATTATTCATAGATAGACTTGATCATAAACCCACAATTCATCGGTCTCAACAAACACACTGTAAAAATAAGAAGATTACATCGAATAGATCTCCACAAGAGAAGGGGAGAACTTTGTATTGAGATTCAAAGAGAGAGAAGAAGCCATCTAGCTACTAACTATGGACCCAAAGGTCTGAGGTAAACTACTCACACTTCATCGGAGGGGCTAGGATGATGTAGAAGCCTTCCGTGATGATGGCCCTCTTCCGGCGGAGCTCCGGAACAGGCCCCAAGATGGGATCTCGTGGATACAGAAAGTTGCGGCGGTGGAATTAGGTTTTTGGCTCCTGTTCTGATTGTTTGGGCATACGTAGGTATATATAGGAGGACGGAGTACGTCGGTGGAGCACCAAGGGACCCACGAGGCAGGGGGCGCGCCCTAGGGGGGCGCACCCCCCACCCTCGTGACCTCCTCTTTGACTCCTTGGAGTAGGGTCTAAGTCTCCTGGATCACGTTCCCGAAGATTTTATTCCGTTTGGACTCCGTTTGATATTCTGTTTCTCCGAAACACTGAAATAGGCAAAAAAACAACAATTCTGGGTTGGGCCTCCGGCTAATAGGTTAGTCTCAAAAATAATATAAAAGTGGAAAATAAAGCCCAATATAGTCCAAAACAGTAGATAATATAGCATGGAGCAATCAAAAATTATAGATACGTTGGAGACGTATCAGGCATCCCCAAGCTTAATTCCTGCTCGTCCTCGAGTAGGTAAATGATAAAAAGAGAATCTTTGATGTGGAGTGCTACTTGGCGTAATTTCAATGCAAATCTTCTTAATTGTGGTATGAATATTCAGATTAGAAAGATTCAAGACAAAAGTTTATATTGACATAAAAATAATAATACTTCAAGCATACTAACAAAGCAATTATGTCTTCTCAAATAACATGGGCAAAGAAAGTTATCCCTACAAAATCATATAGTCTGGCTACGCTCCATCTTCACCACAAAAAGTATTTAAATCATGCACAACCCTGATGACAAGCCAAGCAATTGTTTCATACTCTAACTTTTTCAAAACGTTTTCAATCTTCACGCAATACATGAGCGTGAGCCATGGATATAGCACTATAGGTGGAATAGAATGGTGGTTGTGGAGAAGACAAAAAGGAGGGGAAGATAGTCTCACATCAACTAGGCGTATCAACGGGCTATGGAGATGCCCATCAATAGATATCAATGTGAGTGAGTAGGGATTGCCATGCAACGGATGCACTAGAGCTATAAATGTATGAAAGCTCAAAAAGAAACTAAGTGGGTGTGCATCCAACTTGCTTGCTCACGAAGACCTAGGGCAATTTGAGGAAGCCCGTCATTGGAATATACAAGCCAAGTTCTATAATGTAAAATTCCCACTAGTATATGAAAGTGATAACATGAGAGACTCTCTACTATGAAGATCATGGTGCTACTTTGAAGCACAAGTGTGGTAAAAGAATAGTAGCATTGCCCCTTTTTTTGGGCCTTCTTTTTTTCTTTGGCCTTTTTTTATTGGGATAATGCTCTATTAAATGATGATCATCACACTTTTATTTATTTACAACTCAATGATTACAACTCGATTCTAAAACAAAGTATGACTCTATATGGATGCCTCCGGCGGTGCACCGGGATATGCAATGAATCAAGAGTGACAAGTATGAAAAAATTATGAACGTCGCTTTGCCACAAATACTATGTCAACTACATGATCATGCTAAGAAATATGACAATGATGAATGTGTCATGATGAACTAAATGGTGGAAAGTTGCATGGTAATATATCTCGGAATGGCTATGGAAATGCCATAATAGGTAGGTATGGTGGCTGTTTTGAGGAAGGTATATGGTAGGTGTATGATACCGGCGAAAGGTGTGCGGTATTAGAGAGGCTAGCAAAGGTGGAAGGGTGAGAGTGCGTATGATCCATGGACTCAACATTAGTCATAAAGAACTCATATACTTATTGCAAAAATCTAGAAGTTATCAAAGCAAAGTATTACGTGCATGCTCCTAGGGGGATAGATTGGTAGGAAAAGACCATCGCTCGTCCCCGACCGCCACTCATAAGGAAGACAAGCAATAAATAAATCATGCTCCAACTTCATCACATAACGGTTCACCATACGTGCATGCTACAGGAATCACAAACTTTAACACAAGTATTCTTTAAATTCACAACTACTCAACTAGCATGACTTTAATATTATCACCTCCATATCTCAAAACAATTATCATGCTTCAATCTTTTCTTAGTATTCAACACACTCAAAAGAAAGTTTCACAAATCTTGAATACCAAGCATATTATTATTAAGCAAATTACCATGCTATTAAGACTCTCAAAATAATTTAAGTGAAGCATGAGAGATCAATAGTTTCTTTAAAACAAATCCACCACCGTGCTCTAAAAGATCTAAGTGAAGCACATAGAGCAAAATTATAACGCTCAAAAGATATAAGTGAAGCACATAGAGCAAAATTACTTAGCTCAAAAGATATAAGTGAAGCACATAGAGCAAAACTACTTAGCTCAAAAGATATAAGTGAAGAACATAGAGCAAAACTACTTAGCTCAAAACATATAAGTGAAGCACATAGAGCAAACTACATAGCTCAAAAGATATAAGTGAAGCACATAGAGTATTCTATCAAATTTTAATTCATGTATGGCTCTCTCAAAAGGTGTGTACAGCAAGGATGATTGTGGCATACTAATACACAAAGACAAAAATAATACAAGACACTCCAAGCAAAACACATATCATGTTGGTGAATAAAAATATAGCTCCAAGTAAATTACCGATGGAAGTGGACGAAAGAGGGGATGCCTTCCGGGGCATCCCCAAGCTTCGAATTTTTGGTGTCCTTGGATTATCTTGGGGGTTACATGGGCATCACCAAGCTTAGGCTCTTGCCACTCCTTGTTCCATAATCCATCAAAAGAATTCACCCAAAACTTGAAAACTTCACAACACAAAACTTAAAGTAGAAAACTCGTGAGCTCCGTTAGCAAAAGAAAACAAAAGACCACTTCAAGGTACTGTAATGAACTCATTCTTTATTTATATTTGTGTTAAACCTACTGTATTCCAACTTCTCTATGGATTATAAACTATTTTACTAACCATAGAGTCATCAAAATAAGCAAACAACACACGAAAACAGAATCTGTCAAAAACAGAACAATCTGTAGTAATCTGTAGCTAGCGCAAGATCTGGAACCCCAAAAATTATAAAATAAATTTCTGGACGTGAGTAATTTATCTATTAAACATCTTCAAAAATAATTAACTAAATAGCACTCTTCAAATAAAAATTACAGCAGTTCTCGTGAGCGCTAAAGTTTCTGTTTTTTTACAGCAAGTTCAACAAGACTTTCCCCAAGTCTTCCCAAGGGTTCTACTTGGAACAAACACTAATTAAACACAAAAAAACACAACCAAAACAGAGGCTAAATAATTTATTTATTAAATAACAGCAAGGAAAAATATTGGGATGTCTCCCAACAAGCGCTTTTCTTTAAAGCCTTATAGCTAGGCATAATATTTCAATGATGCTCACATGAAAGACAAGAATTGAAGCACAAAGAGAGCATCATAAAACACATGACAAACACATCTAAGTCTAACATACTTCCTATGCATAGGCATCTTATAAGCAAACAAATTAGTAAGGCAAGCAAAAACTAGCATATGCAAGGAAGCCGAAAGAAACAATAGCAATCTCAACATAACGAGAGGTAATTTAGTAACATGAAAATTTCTACCACCATATTTTCCTCTCTCATAATAATTACATGTAGGATCATAATCAAATTCAACAAAATAGCTATCACATAAAATATTTTCAACACGATCCACATGCATGCAAAGTTGACACTCTTCCAAAATAGTGGGATTAACATTAACTAAAGTCATGACCTTTCCAAACCCACTTTTAATATTATTGCAAACATTATAATCAATCTCATATTCATCATGGGGTTTAAATAAATTTTCAAGATCAAAAGAAGAATCACCCCAATCATGATCATTGCAACAAGTAGGGGACATAGCAAAACTAGCATCCCCAAGCTTAGGGTTTTGCATATTATTAGCACAATTGACATCAAGAGAGTTTATAGTAAAATCATTGCAATCATGCTTTTTATTCAAAGATCTATCGTGAATCACTCCATAAGGTATTTCATCACAATTTTCAGATTTACGGATTTCAGGCAAAAGCTTATAAAGATAATCTAGTGCATCCAAATCACTAGGAATTGGTTCATCATAATTGGATCTCTTAAAAATATTGGCAAGCGGATGAGTATCCATTGATCTTAGTTTCCCTGTTTAGTAATAAATAAACAACTATTCTAACCATACGAGAAAACGAGAAACAGGCAAAAAGAGGCAAATAGAGAAAGAGAGGGAGGATAGAGAGAGAGGGCGAATAAAACGTCAAGGGTAAATTGGGGGGAGAGGAAAACGAGAGGCAAATGGCAAATAATGTAATGCGAGAGATAGGGATTGTGATGGGTACTTGGTATGTTGACTTTTTGCGTAGACTCCCCGGCAACGGCGCCAGAAATCCTTCTTGCTACGTCTTGAGCTTGCGTTGGTTTTCGCCGAAGAGGAAGGGATGATGCAGTAGAGTAGCGTAATTATTTCCCTCAGTTTTTGAGAACCAAGGTATCAATCCAGTAGGACGCCACGCTCAAGTCCCTCATACCTGCACAAAACGATAGCTACTCGCAACCAACACGATTAGGGGTTGTCAATCCCTTCACGGTCACTTACAAGAGTGAGATCTAATAGATATAATATTTTTGGTATTTTTTGTATAAAGATGCAAAGTAAAAAGTAAAGGCAAAGTAAAAAAGCAAAACAAGATTAAAGTGATGGAGATTGATATGATGAGAATAGACCCAGGGGCCATAGGTTTCACTAGTGGCTTCTCTCAAGAGCATAATTATTCTACGGTGGGTGAACAAATTACTGTTGAGCAATTGACAGAATTGAGCATAGTTATGAGAATATCTAGGCATGATCATGTATATAGGCATCACGTCCGTGACAAGTAGACCGAAACGATTCTGCATCTACTACTATTACTCCACTCATCGACCGCTATCCAGCATGCATCTAGAGTATTAAGTTAAAAAACAAAGTAACGCCTTAAGCAAGATGACATGATGTAGAGAGATAAATTCATGCAATATGAAATAAACCCCATCTTGTTATCCTTGATGGCAATGATACAATACGTGCCTTGCTGCCCCTTCTGTCACTGGGAAAGGACACCGTAAGATCGAACCCAAAGCTAAGCACTTCTCCCATGGAAAGAACTACCAATCTAGTTGGCCAAACCAAACGGATAATTCGAAGAGACTTGCAAATATAACAAATCATACATAAAAGAATTCAAAGAAGATTCAAATATTATTCATAGATAGACTTGATCATAAACCCACAATTCATCGGTCTCAACAAACACACCGCAAAAAGAAGAAGAGGGGGAGAACTTTGTATTGAGATTCAAAGAGAGAGAAGAAGCCATCTAGCTACTAACTATGGACCCGAAGGTCTGAGGTAAACTACTCACACTTCATCGGAGGGGCTAGGATGATGTAGAAGCCCTCCGTGATGACGGCCCTCTTCCGGCGGAGCTCCGAAACAGGCCCCAAGATGGGATCTCGTGGATACAGAAAGTTGCGGCGGTGGAATTAGGTTTTTGGCTCCTGTTCTGATTGTTTGGGGGTACGTAGGTATATATAGGAGGAAGGAGTACGTCGGTGGAGCACCGAGGGGCCCACGAGGCAGGGTCCTCGTGACCTCCTCTTTGACTCCTTGGAGTAGGGTCCAAGTCTCCTGGATCACGTTCGGTGAGAAAATCACGTTCTCGAAGATTTTATTCCGTTTGGACTCCGTTTGATATTCTGTTTCTCCGAAACACTGAAATAGGCAAAAAACATCAATTCTGGGCTGGGCCTCCGGTTAATAGGTTAGTCCTAAAAATAATATAAAAGTGGAAAATAAAGCCCAATATAGTCCAAAATAGTAGATAATATAGCATGGAGCAATCAAAAATTATAGATATGTTGGAGACGTATCAATACGTTGAGGGTGCTACGGGTGCGATGGCTGTCGGCGGCGGGGAAGAAGACTTAAACGGCAGACGGCCGAGTCGGGGGATATATCCTGTTGCCGTGGATGAGGCGGTCGTAGGAGCGGCAACGGCAAGGTGGACGACGGCACCGATGAAGCAAGAGGAGGCGATGAAAGGATCCTGGTCCAGCATCGTGGATGAGAGACGTCCATCTCTTGCAGTGGACGACGGGGTAGGGGTAGCGGCTCCGGCAAGGTGGAGGATTGGGTGGCAGACGGAGGAGGCTGGCCGCAGTGCGGAGGTTGTCGTGCCGCCGACGGTGCATGAATGTGGAAATGGAGGGGAGGGGGATCTCAAACTTTGGGACGCGCTTCTCTGAAATGGGGGAAAGTTACGAACTTATCCCCCGTTTAAAATTTCGGACATCGCGTCGGTTGGGGATAGGACGGTAATCTTGCATCTCCCAAATATTTGCCGGTAACTATTTCGGGCGAGGAGAGGGTGTTTTGCCACCCACGGTTGGCGCCCATGGTGTATGAACGGGGCTGACAGGTAGGGCGGTTGTGTCACGTCTTATGGAAGTTACACATCTGCCCTATTTAAAATATTAGCCTACATCGATTTTGGGCGAGGAGAGGGTGTTTTGCCGCCCACGGTTGGCGCCCATGGTGTATGAACGGGGCTGACATGTAGGGCGGTTGTGTCACGTCTGATGGAAGTTACACATCTGCCCCTATTTAAAATATAAGCCTACATCGATTTTAGACGAGGAGAGTTTGTTTTGCCGCCCATCGTGTATGAATGGGGAAATGGAGGAAGAGACACATGTCTTTCGGACGAGCTTGAATCAAATGTGTTTTGCCACCCACGTTTGGCGCCCACCGTGTCTGAATGGGCTCAGAGGCCGTCGTGTCACGTCTGATTGAAGTTACTAGTCTACCCCTATTGACAGCAGTGTAAATCCTGTCGATAAGGATGTCAAGTGTCAGGGGTAGACAGTAATTTCCATCTCGCAAACATTTGCTTCAAGCAGCCCACAAATTATAGTGGGTGTTTAGCCGCTTCGTTCAAAACTTGGGAGAATTAGCATTCACGTTTGCCCTGGGACCTGGCAAACTAAATTCAAATCCAATTTGTATTCGATTACGAATATCCACAGATAATTATATGTTTTGTTATTTATTTCTTCAAAACCACAACAAAGATTTATTCCACCTTTATATATGATTATGATTTAGAAATGTCGTGATCTTCGAATTCAGTAGGTTGGATACACTCTGAGTCAAACAGTTATTTCATCCAATAGAATATGCTCACATGACAAACAGTTCACCTTATGTCAATCATACAGGTTCTGAGGATTACCTCGCCTAAAAAATTCGAATCATTACAACACATGGACAACATAGGGGGTCTTGCAACATAATCCATTCAGAGACATGACACAACATGCAAGTACAATAATCTAATGAAAATTTCAACTGGTATCTAAAGAAGAACCGGGATTATCTTGGGCTTCAGATAGCAGAAACACCAGGACCTCCTCCATCTTCAAATGCAACATTCTTACTTCCTCCAATTCTTGGGTTGCTTGCATAATGTGTGCCGCTAATTCCATAATTTCTAGCCTCAAGATAAATATTACCTCATTCATGGCAGCCACACCATCTCTTTCTTCCTCTAGTAGAGCCTCGAGCACTATAATATCTGTGCTCAGACTGCTCTCCAGCGGTGTTGCCTCTGAACTGCTACCATCTGGTAACATGGATGGCGCACTGCTTCCACAAATAGATTCTGGGGTTGTTGTGTCCTAGTGCGAACGGCATCCTGAAAGGTTTCCGCGGGACATCAGTAAGAGATAGTTATCGTATGATCCAGGCAGTAAGCTTACATGGTAAACGACAGATGGATTATTGCCGAGCATGGCAAACTATATTTAAATGGTTCGAAGCAGCATCAGCCGAAAAGAAATTAAAATGGTAAGATGAAACTAGGGATGTAAGTGGCAAATAAACGAAATCCGCCAGTCCCATCTACTTAGTTTTTGCTACCTCCCTAGTTCATTTTCCTCAAAAAAACAAAAACTCTTTTGAACTATCATACCACTAGTGGACTTTCATCGGGATTAAACCGGACCCAGTTGACATCCCTAGTTGAAAGGGAGTGTAAAACCGCTATATTTAAGTTGCTAAGGCATCTAAGCAGTTGAAATAATCTGAGAAAGCACTTAACAGTGTGGCCTCATATAAACTACAAAGACAGTCTTGTGATGAAGTTGAGAGGAAAAGTTAAGGACTCAAATAAAATAGGCATGCATTTATTTACGATAGTACAGCAGGCACTGCTGACATATTGGCCAACTCAGGTATAGCGTAACAACAAATAAGCATTCGAATCAAGCAATACAGCAAAGCAGACAACCGAACTATTTGTAATTCGGTAGGATTACACGTTGAGGGCACAATCCAAGAAAGCAGCCCACTCGCATTACATTTCACATGTACTAAAACACACTGGCTTACCATATGTTGTTGTCAAGCCTAGCTGCTGTTGCAATGTTCTTTGAAGATATCATCAACATCCCATGGTTGCAAATCTAGTTGTTGTAGTATATTCTACACCATCTATTTAGGTAAAATTAATTTTAATCGCATGCACTGGTCCGAATTGATCATCAATGGTTCATCTGAACTAATGAAAGAAGGGTGTGTGCATACACGACAATACTCCCTCCGATTCTTTTTACTTTGCGTATAACTTTTTCTCAGTTTTCTCGTATTAGTCTGCGCGTTGCCGATTCCTAGCGCTGGTTTCCTTTTATGCCCCGCCCCATCCGCCTCTGCCCTAATTAATTGGCAAATTTGTCCAAAAAAATTAAACCAGTGCCCTCCTTGGTATGCGGGTCAAGAGTTATGCGCAGAGTAAATAGAATCAGAGGGAGTATATCTGCTTCCCTCTATTTTTATGCTTGTTCGAGGTGCCAGCCCCAAAAGAACAAATATTTTGCCTGATGGGGTTGGCAGCTCCATAATTAATAGAAGCATCAAATTAGTCATGCAACTTGGGAAAATCAAGAACACACAAACAAGTAATGAACAGAGGCTCGGAGCAGTGATGTAATAGCTAGCATCAGAAAATGTAGAGTAAAACAAACAAAAAGCAGCGGAACCACATGCTAGTTTGCTGATGTGTAATTAAGCATAGAGAACATTAAGCAGTCTGATGGAACCAACAGGTGGCATCAGAACAAAACTAAAGCATGTTAACTATATGTGCACTTGTATGTAATTTAGCACATGTAACATGTTCACTGCCAGAACTATGGCCCTACAGGTGCAAGCAGAATAACGCGTCTCATGAAAAACTGAATGATGCCTTGAAGAAATTCAAAGGTGCGGTGCTTATGCTAGGAAAGTGGACGTAGGCGCCGGCCGTTGGATAATAGTACCTGATTCTCGGCGGCGTATGGGTATCGTTATCATACTTGATAGCTAAGGATCGTCGATGGTGCTCGTGTTGCGGTTGAGTTTGGGCTGGCTGTCGCCGTCGCTGAAGCGGCTATGGTGCTACGGTTGCGACGCCTGTCGACATACAAGAAAGCTCATCTGTGGTAAGTGAACAGTTGCACGATAAAGAGAAAAACCGAAGGAGTACAAATCGAAATAACCTAATGAGGCTACGGCGTCGATAAAGCAGGGCCGGTGGAGTTGAATATGGCGTCCGTGGAGCAGGTCCGGTGTAGTGGACGAAGGCTTCGGCGGGCGCATTGTACAGTGCTTTCGGTGAGGCGGATCTGTTGCGGCGGACGAGGGCTTGTATGAAGGGCCAGCGAAGGCGCGGACGAGGGAGTCAGTGAAGGGCCTATGCTGTGGTGGACGAGGGTGCCGGTTAAGCAAATCCGGTGCGGTGGACCATGATGGCGGTCAAGGAGATCTGGAGCGGTGGACAAGCCAGTCGCTGAAGCGGCTCCGGTGAAGTAGTGAGTTGGTAATTGGGGGTTCCAGGGTGCGGAAGGTAGATCCGGCGGGGTGTGAGGTCCACCATTGCAGCGGGGGACTAGATTTGGCGGCTTGCCATGGTTGGGGGGGTCGGGGAGGGGAAGGGGAGGGGCTCTGGGGAAGAATGTTGGGGGCAAAGAGGGGAAAACAATGGAGTTACCAAAGCAGCCCTTTTCCGTTCATGTGGCAGGGGTAAAACAGGAATATCGCAGGGCTAAACTTTCGGGCGCGTGATATTTCGATGTCAGCGGGAAGTTTGAAAGCTTTTGGCACCTAAAATTATAAGTATTCTGCTCTCGTACGGCCGACTATGATATCATGGCCAACAATTTGTTTGTTTTGCACACAAAAAAATGTGCAAGTTTTGAAAATCAATGTCTCCAACTCGAAACTTAGATTGTCCATTCAATTCAAATATGGATCATTGAGCTACTGCAAGAAAATACCATCATACGGTCCAATTCAAATGAAATTCCAAATGTGTTTATCCTAAATATGATGACAAAAGAAAAAATGTTTATGTGTATGAATAAAGTGGATGATTATAAAGTTTGAACATGCCCGCATGTGTATATCTCTAGGTTTGATATATGAATTTGAAATCACGAAATCCCGGCTTAAAAAATGTACCTCCATTTAAATGAATTACAAAAGCTAATGATGGAGTCGAATTCCAAAATTCCAATCTTAGGTTTGTAATTCTGGTACATCAAGGTATATCACGCATGTTGAAAAGTATTGTTATCTCATAGTACAAACTGTGAAACAAATTGATCAACCATGAGTGCATAATATCTCAATTATGCTAAAGTCCCTCAAATATAGACACCTCACTCTTTATCTGAAGTCAACCCCCCCACCACCACACACACACACAGAGAGAGAGAGAAGTCGTTCTCTCCCCCAAACACCAACACACGAGCACATTAACACCCCTCTCTCTTGTAAAGTCCGGACCCCAACATAGGTCTCTATCACTTTGTCTCTCGGGCATGCACACATCTCTTCCCTCACTCTCTAGGTCTCCCGCTATCTCTCTTGCCCAAGCACACACACTATGTAGAGTGTATATTTCCCATACACACAAAACATCGCCCCCAAACGTCTATCTCCCTAGTTATGTGGTTCTCGCGCACTCACCTCACACACCGCCCCCACTGCAAACAAGCACACTTTGTCTCCTTGTGCACCACTCTCCTCTTTCTATCTCTCCCACATGCGGACCCGCCCCAGCTCCTTCCCTGTATACATATATGTCGTGACTCTTTGCATAGCTCCCTAATGTATAATCGTTCTTGATTTCGCACATTGTTCTCTACACCATCTATTCTAGCTCTCTCATGAGGTCCCTATCACACGCACGATGACTCGCTTCCCTTGCGTCTCCGTTCATAGGCCAATTTCGGACAACATCAATATTGTCTCCCTGTCTATACGCCATTTATGGACACAAACGACCCCTCTCGCCCCCTCTCTTCCTCTCTCTCTCTCTCTCTGTGTCTCTCTCTCTCTCTCTCCGGCGCTAGCTCTCTCTTTCTCTCGCTCTCATACCCCTCTCCCCCACACACACTCGATATCTCTTCCAAATAGTCTGCTCCCCCCGCCCGCACCCGTGCTATCTCGCTACTACACATGTCACACCATTACCCCTTCCCTTATACTAGGTTTACATCATCAGTGGTCTCTCTACTCCACATACACTCTCTCCCTCTCACACACAAATGCGTGCACAAACACACAGAGACATGCACAAACACCCATTTACCTGGATCCTCATCTCTCCTCATGTCTGCATGTGTATCTCACACACTCACTCTCTAATTATGTATATGTGTCCCCACGTTACACAACACAAAGCCCCATGTACATGTCTCTCTCTATCCTCCACACACGTAGACACAAAGAATCTATTATCATTGCCTCAGTCTCTAACATATCACACACGCACTCTCTCTCTCTCTCTCGCAAACACGCTCAACAAGGGTTTCCCAATGAATAACTTACCATCTATTCATGAACAGTCATGGCAGTACGGCGAACACGATACGTGAAAAAGAATAAATCTACACGTGCTTAGACCACCTAGTATGACTACTAGGGCTAGAGCAAGCCAAAAAGCGCGCCGCCGTCACCCCCTCCTTGTCGGTGACGGGAAAATCTTCGTTTTACACAGTCGAGAAGTCATTGTTCTAAGGCCCCACATGTCGAGGCGTTGAATAGAATGTAGATGCTAGTTTACGGAAGCAATTATCGATAATACGTTTGTATCTCCATACTTATATTTCTTCTCTTATAAAAAACCGAGTTGGTGATGATGGTACGTGTGCCATCTTGCAATATAGACCGTCCGATCTATATCTGACGGATGGAAATTAAACTAAAAGATACCCGCACCCCTCTCCACATTTGTAGACAAGGCCTTCCCTCGCTCATCCTTATCTCCAACAAACCTCATTGTTGAGCAATTAAGAAAGGAAGCCTCTGGAACAAACTGGCCTGGTGGCTGCTGCCGGCGTCGTCAATCCCCATGCCTCCGCTCAGTTCGACCACCAACCACCACCACACCCCACTCCTCTTCACCTTATATCATATTTCTCGAGATATCATTAGTTTTTACACATGGTATTACTCCCGCAAGGGTCAATCACAACAAGTGTTTTATAAAAAAATGCATCTTGATGTTCCGTGCAATGCACGGATCTTGCTAGTACTCCTACACAAGACTAAGTTGGTGATGCTGGTGTGTCTGCCATCCGTCGTTTCTGACCATTAGATCTACATCTAACGATTGTGAGGTAAGTTGTTGCCTTTTCTCACCAATATCCCACTTGTCTACCAATTTGTAGAAAAACCCATAATTAGTATCTTAAAAACAACCACATCCCTCCCTGACCTCACCAAAACAGCCCAAGGAATATATTCTAATTGAAACATAATATATCTCTAGTGACATATGTATATCAAAATTAGAGTGTTTTGTACCAAGTTTGTGAATAAGTATTATTCTAATTATGATTCGTTGCAACGGACATGAACATTGCTAGTATTTCCAACCATGCATTTCTTTTCCTAGTATTCCATACTTTCGAGTTTTCCATCAAGATATTAGTCACTCATGGTTGATATTTACTTTCAGTCATGTACACATATGCACTATGTAACTAGCCTTGCTTATTGGCTTCCAAAGCTTAACTTTCACTCCTACTTACAATATGTAGAGTATTTAAAAAAAACTACCACTTTCAACCAGCCCTGGGAGGAATCTATTGTACAAAAATAGCAAAAACATACCCAAAATTTCTTAATCCACGCAAAAAACTACCTAGTACTCCTACCGATTAGGTTCGTTTAAACCCATTTATGACAGGGTTGGCCCACATGTCCGTGCTGACGAGGCAGCTTAAACCAACACATTTTGTTTGACCGTTGACACGAGGGACCCACATCTGACCTTCTATCCTGTTATTCCCCCTCAAATCATTATTTTTCCTGAACATTACTTCAAACAGTACTGATGCGTGTTCGTCGGTGGCGTCGGTGATGAGCGATTTGGCCGCCGCTCCGCCGGACGGGCCGGACGCCGCGCTGGCCTACGCACGGGTTGGCAGGCTGGCCCGAGCGTGACTCACGAGCGAGCAAGCCGCCGCGCTGGCCTTCGCTCGAGCCAGATGGCTGGCCTTAGCGCGGCGCGCGCGCGCGAGCAAGCCGCCGCGCTGCCTTGCCAATCTAGCTAGCAAACCTTGCAGACAAGCAGCTGGACGGAGCTATCTTGGCTAGCTAGCGGCCGCGAGCGCCAGACGGAGCTGGCATCCGGGCTGCCGCAACATGGGCTCCGCACCGCCGGCGGTTTTGACCTCGCCTTCTGCCGGCGGCGGTAGCTGCGTCCCATGGCCGAGGATGACTAGGTGGACGGGCCGGAGGTAGGAGGTCACTCGAGGATTTTTGTTGGTAAGAGCATGTACAATGGTTGATAAGGTAGTCTTATCTTAAGCACGTATGCAAGTGGTAGTAGTTTCTTGGCATTTTAGTGGTTTCTTGCATTATTAGAGCAAGTACAATAGAGCTGAGTCAGCGGGCTATAAGAAATAAACTACTACTACATGTTGGCTATAAGATGGGCTGTAGATGACATGGCACTGGCTTATAGCCAGCAGCTGGCTATACTATTAACCATGCTCTTAGGGGTTTCTTGTAAGGAACAATGTACGTACTACTAGCGACAAAAGGCGATTCTAGGTTGCGTTGTACTCTAATGAGTACTACTAGTGGTCGCGGGAGTGTATACCTTGTTTTGTGGGTTCGATCCCGGCCGAACGCACGACGGCCTTTTTTTAAAATAGTACTACTACACTTCGCTGCGAGCCAATATTTTACATGGGTAGTTTGAGTTTTGAAGTCAAGCGGACGTGCGGCCCCACAATCTAGGTGCACTGGACAGCCTAGCCACGTGAACGGGTTTTCCTTCCTAGAATCCCGTGGCTCGCGTGCTCGCCCTAGCCGCACCTCGCTTGCAGCTTCCAGCTAGTAGCATATTTAAACTAGCGCCTCCCAATTAAGCCCGAGGAGCCGGAAAAGCCTGGCAGGGCATTGGGAACTGTGCAATATGGCTCTGTACGTAAAGTGCTCTACTACTACTCTATAGCTTATGGCGTTGCATGCATGGACTTCACTCCATTATCGGCAATACTATAAAAGAAATTCCTATTGCTGTATTTTTTTTGAAACGGAGGCAAAAGCTTTGCTTCATCTCATTCATAAAGAAGGAACTACTAACAAAGTTCAACGAGATCCATTACACCTCCACAAATGGAAGCAAAAAGCCTAGTCTCGCTGTATCAAATAACTCAAATGTTCTGCCCCCGCAGTAACCGTCGCTGATAAACAGGCTGCTAGTGTGTGCGTGAGATGAGCGGCTGAGTAGGCCAGCTACGTGAGAGGAGCGGATGAATAGAGCACCGAGAGTACCCACTAGGCCACTGCGCAGGTGTACTTCCCCTACATTGATAGTACAGCGATGGTTCTAGAGAACAGTAGTACCCTCCACTTCCAACTGTAGCTCCTTGGCCCTGAGATTCAAGAGTTCAAAACTGGTGCACTATACTAGACTAGACTAGAAGTACAGTACATCGCACTACTAGTTGAGAAAAGTAGTACTAGTACTGCTACAGTACAAGTACGTACTCCTCCATCACATAATGTAAGACATTTTTTGACACTAGTTGGCATGTACAGAAAATGGCAAAAACATACCCAAAATTTCTTAATCCACGCCAAAAACTACTACCTAGTGCCAAAAATTTCTTACTAGTGCTATTATTTACAGTATAATGCAATCCCATAACGTTCCATGATCCCTTTCTTTCAAAAAAATCACTTCTCGAGAGAAGATTGTTATCTCCACGCGAGCTTCTCATAGGCTAGTGCCACCGCATGCAGTCATGTGAGAGAGAGGGAGACATCCATGCAGCATGCAGAGAGAGGAGAACACGGGCGGACAACCAATGGGCTGCATGGGGCATTTATAGCTGCTAACTCCTCCCATCCATGCGCCTGGGGTATTTCCATCCAGAAAGCATGCAGCGAGCCCCTGCCTTGGTATCCGGGTCTGCTCTTATGCGCAGAGTAAAAAGAATCGGAGGGAGTACTAGTAGTAAATAATAGCCTCACCCCTTCGCCGAGGAACGACCTACAGATGGAAGGGACGAGGCCCTGCGGTTAGTACGCTCTTATCTCCTCCTCGCCAGTTCCCCTCCCCACAAAGAGAAGGCAGTTCGTCGCTGCTCCCATGGATTCGCCAGGTGGTTCTCCTCCTCGTCGGGGCTGGGAGACCTTGGACGACGATCCTGTGGGAGAAATCGCACGCTGCTCCGACGTCCTCACCGCCGCAAGACTCGGTGCTTCCTGCACCAGCTTTTTCAAGACACTGCTTAAACATGCCATGCTTGTTGGTCTTCCATGCATCCTCGAGGAGAAGGTTCTTCTATGGGACAATCCTTCGAACAGTCCACTGCTCCCTGGCCATGGTTGCACGTTGACTCCGCTAGAGTTGCCGACGTTGAGAGGTAGTCGGATTTTGTCCGATGAGCAGGTCAGTAATGGAGTTTGATCATGTAGTACATAGTTATTCCATTTCCATCCCGTAATTTCTCTGCTGCCCACCGTCTTATATATATAGGTCTGGGTCGGTGCCAACAAAGATTGGCTTGCATACCTCCGGCCGGATACCACCATCATTTTGCACAACATCCACAGCAGTGCGGCCGTTCCGGTAGACCCCTTCTCCACCATTGGGATTGGCCTTCCGGACTGGCTGGGCAAGAATACGTATGATGATGCCTACATGAGATTGAAGAAGATAGCAATTGCGGACCCGCCGACAAAGCGACGCGGCTACGACGATTACTATCTCATCACGGTGTTCGACATAAGGATTGCCATCAATGCAGGAGGCAGTAACGGCAGAGGCTGGCGCATGTTGGCGGCGGCAGATTTGTACCCCTACACGTTCGAAGACGCCGTGCGCCATCTAGGCCACATCTTCGTGGTGACAAGCCAGGGGACTTGTTTCATCTGGTTGACATCCTACGGTACGGGAGATTACAAACGGAATGCACAAACCTTCATTTGCATCCCTAACGGTACTCCATTATTTTGCAGGGACCAGTCATCCCCCGATCAAAATAATATCGCCGATCCTGGATGTGCATTTGCATCCGCGATTCGGTCTAACCTGGAACCTTGTAGCTGACTTTGGCATATTGGGATCAACTATCTTAGCAGTCGTTACCCATGGTACCACTGATGTGCAACATGGTCACATAATCTACCACGATCGGACCGTCACCATCTACCCAGGTATTCCATTTTTTAACCCTCTCGCATTCTCTTTCATTGTTGTACTAGTAGTATACTTTGTAGTACTAGTAGGAGTACTTTTTACCTTGGAGGACGTGTATAGCTAGCTAGGCCTTTGAAGACTTGAACCCACTAGCTGCCACCATTTTTGTTTTTCCATGTCTTACTATCTCATCCATGTAGCCAAGAGTGGCTATATATAATAAGCCGGTTATTTTACTTCCTCTATACCGGAGTAGTACTATTTGCTGCATAGTATTACTGACCGCCACATTTGAGCACAACATTATTATGCATGGACCTTGACTATGTACGTCACCATGTATCCAGATCTGGGATGCCGCGTGTACCAGATGAACAGTGCCGAGTTCGACCCCTGTGATGCTACGTGGGTGCCGAGGAACACTCTTGGAGAGTACTCGCTTTTCATCGGGGACAGCAACCCCATTGTGAAGCGGATGCCACCTTCCGTGCATGACACGGAAGGCCTGCCGTTCATGAAGCATGGTTGTGTCTTCAGTGCGCACCGCCGGATGAACGACATGCTGGGACACGCTATCCCTGATTTATGCCACTTCAGCTTGGATGAGTCTCCATCATGTGGAACTGGACTAGAAAGCTGCGACAATGATTCCTGTTGCCCACCGCTATGGATCGTGCCATCCATGAAGAACACCTGGGACTGGAACCTGGAGGAGGACATGTAGCCCATCTATAACGTGTAAGTGGAGTACGGTAATTGTGAACGGTAGCGCTGTGAATATATGTAGACTAGTCATGCACAAATTTATCACATGAGTTGGAGATGAACTTGTGTGGCATACTGGCATTTGTCCTTTAGAATTTATTACTAGTAAATGTGTTATGTGTACGTGCAACTTGTGTGGTTGTTGCACGGGCTCCAACATGCTCTTTGAGAAAAAAAGGTGGCACAGCTTTGGATATACGTGACGTGGCGGCATCATATAGTAGCATCGTTCGCTATAGTTGTACTAGTACACTCCTACTAGGACGACAACTCCTATAAAACCTTGCGCTTGGCTCTTTGCCTCTTCGGGAGGTTCAACAGTTCGTACTCGTGTGAACCTTGCACTTGGCTCTTCGCCTCTTCGGAAGGTCCAACAATGATGATACTACAGTACAATATGCTTCTAGCAATCTGACACCGATTGAACTGCTGCACGTCCACCACGAGGGCGAGGGTGAGGAAGAGGGAGAGGGAGAGGGAGAGGGAGAGAGCGCTATAGTCAAAACTCTCTCCTCATCTTGCGAACCACCGCGCGCGTGGGCGAGGGAGAGGCGTAGTAAGCAAGCTTCTCCTCGTTCGGCGAGTTGACGGGACACATCAAAGCAGTACTAGTACTAGTAGTAGTAGTCCATACTGCGTCCTTTACGATTAATATGGCTTAATTTGAAACGAGAAAAATACACTGGTGGTCAACGTATGTAACAGTACGCTCTTTATGGTCACTATATATAGTTTTCCGGCGATTATGCAATCACTAGCTCATCATAGAGCACCGTATTGCACCCTACTGACCGGCCACATAGTCGACGTGGCACTTTGTTGACTGGTTAAATTGTCACCTGGTTTCTGGGTCCCACCTGTCAGTTGGCAAAGCAAAGAAATCAGTTAAACAAAACTTTACGCAGGCGCGACACGAGTCCAACCCTTACGCGCGAACCGCCCTGGCTGTGTATGTGAGTGCATGCACGTGTCCTCCCTCGGTCTTCCAACAAAGAGTGTACTACATGATGTACATCTACACTTCCAATGTGTTTAGCCTTTAATCTAAATCAATATTGATTGACTAATGCACCAACTTGTGCTGTAGGCATAGGTTACATGTCTATCCTTAATTATAGCATGCAACGGCCTTCATTTAATCTTCTTATCTCAATGGTCGCATGCACACATAAGTCTGCTACTTTTGGGCGTTAATTATGCCATGGTCAATGTGTAAATCTCTAAATGTACAGTCTTTCACGGACGTAGGGAGTAGGTTGAGCACTTGAGCGTGAGCGTGTGTGTTGCGTCGTGTGTTGTGTGCCGCATGGGTGCGTGAGTGTTGCGTGTGTCCATGTGTACGTGTGAGTGTTGCATGTTGCATGCACGCATGCATGCATGGGGCTTACTCCCTCCCATTGACATGTTCATATTTCAAGCTTCCTCTGTTCCCTCCATATGGTGATACTCCCTCTGTTCCCAAATAGTATGGAGTAAAAGCCTCCCTCGGTTCCCAAATACGGAGTATTTGTCTTTCTACAGATTTCAACAAGTGACTAGGTACGGAGCAAAATGAGTGAATCGAGCATAGAGGCATAGGGATATTGTAGAAAGGAAGTCCTCGCGATCCATTTATTCCCCATCTCGGTCAGAGAGAACTATTCAACTAGTCTCTTCTTCTTCCTCCTCTCTTCTTCTTCCTCCTCTCTTCCCCATCGTCGGCCGCACACCATTTACCCTCGCTCACTGCTCGCCCGCCCGCGCCATCTTCCTTGGTAGCTCGCGCGTACCATATCCCCCTGCTCACTGCACGGCCGCACGAGGAGAAGCTTCTTCGCTCGCCCGCCCGAATCCACTTCCCCGCTAGCTTGCAGGCACCGAAAACCCCAATGGCAGAACCGACTGACACGTAGAGCCGCGATTGGAATTCCCTCCCGATGTTCTCTTGGAGCAGATCTGTAGTCGTATGGACCTACTCAGCCTCGTCCGTCTGGCCGCATGCTCGGTGTCTTTGTACCGTCTACTCGTCTGCAACCGGCCGGCTCTTTTCAAGACACCCTGCTTGCTGATGCCCGATCCTCGCGGGTGGCCCAGACATCGACTTAACGATCCTATGGAGGTTGCCATGGTGCCCCTCGACATGCTACCACTACCCGTCCACATGTCCTTCATGCGCGGCCACTACTGGACAGGCATGAAGGCCAACTAGATCGTCCTCATCCACCACACCGGTAGTCCGTGGCGTCTCGTGGATATCTACACCTAGCGAGAGATCACCCTTCCATCGTTGGATACCTCCGCCATCGAGCCTCGCGGCCCGCCGGACACTCCTGCCTACTACGCACGAGATGCGTCAAGCTTTTGGCTCGACCTCTGTTTGCAGAAAGTTGTAATCTGCGAAGTGCCCACACCATCAGAAGACTACATGGATTACAATCTCATTGCCTTGTTCAACAAGGGATTAGTCTATCTGGAATCCGGTCGCCATACATGGTTATGGCTCATCATCAATCCTGTTGAGGAAACATTTCTGTCTGATGCTATAGTGCACGATTGTTACAAATTTAGAATGCATAGCATGTCTATAACCACATCATTGCTATATGTTCCTCTCATTTCCTAGATTTTTATGACCACACATGTTATTGTTAGAGTTGATATGAGAACAGTTGGCATCTAATGATTGTTAGAATACATATTATGAGCATAACATCATGATTGCTATATGTTACTCTCGTTTACAAGATTTTTATAACAACGCATGTTATTGCTTAGAGTTGATATGAGAACGGTAGTAGTAAGTGCTATGGTAGAATATGAGTAGGCGCTGTCATAGTTGTTTTCCTCTCATTGTTACATGATGTTTGAACCATGACATATTGCTAGAATATGAAAATCATTGGCTTATTTTTTTAACTTGGGGTATGATTATGACCACGGCATTGCAATTCTCTGTCTATGATATGTGTCACTGTTATAATAATCTTAATTCCACACATCTTCTGAACATGATTGTTGATTTTTGTCCTTTTGGTCTCCAATTTGAATTGTTGCAGCAGACGCAAATGCGCTGGCCTTCATGATTCCAGGACATGGAATCATACCAGCCGATGGGTGGTGGTTTATCGCTCGTTCAGCTGACGGCGGTCATTTGATGCTCATTCGCACGTACCAAATTGACCAAACCATTACATCAAACCACATGAAGTACAATGCGCGGGGCGTTCGTGACATTGATGGCTATGGTTGCTTCGTGTTCGAGAAAGATCCCAGCTCCGTTGGGCCAGGCGTATTCAACTGGAGGCGGGTTTACAGCCTCGGCAACCACTCCTTGTTCCTCGGGCTCAATTATCCGATCATCCAACCAATCATCGATCATATCACCGGCGATGATTACTGTGCTATGCAACTGCCATTCGCAAGGGGGGGCTGTGTTTACACATCATACCATGGGTTTCATGAATCACCATATCCGGAGATTCGTCGACACAGCTTGTTGCCAGATAATCTTCAGTGTGTGAAAGGCATCAAGCTTCCATGCGATGGATGGCTTTTGCAAACCCGATATGCGGCGATGTGGTTCATGCCAATAGCAAATATGCACAACTTGATTCGTGTTGATATCTAGACTGAGCCATGTATTCTGCTGTTGTAGCACGACCCTCTTTTGTTGGATATTATGTACTATTGTTAGTTTGAAGCACTCCTCTGGTTTGAAGGATAGATACCTTCCTGGGATCAAGTGCATCCTAACTCACCTGCGTAGGATGTACTGATAATGATGATGGAGATGTTGTGCAGAAGCCATATATATATATATATATATATATATATATATATATATATATATATATATATATATATATATATATATATGTTAGGCTTCAAGTACGTATTTCTTAGTTAAACCTATGTATAAATTGTGACACTAAATACGACTAGTAAGTAGTACAGTAGCAGTACTAGTATACGTCGGTCAAATTATTCATCATGTCCACACATTGAATTGATGTGACAATACACTGCGCATGAGGTGACACAAGAATCTCGGCAGCGTGTTCGGGTATTCTGGACTTCAGATTTGGAGTACCACTTATCTGTCGAAATCTTTCATCATTCACTTAAAACAGTCGATTAATCATACATTGAGTACCATATAACTGGAATTACCGATGCAAGTCGAAGAAGGATTGGCCCGTGCTGCCGGCTGGCGTCAAGTTCGATCCCACGGATCAGGAGCTGATCGAGCACCTTGAGGCCAAAGTGAGTGCTGACAGCGCGAGATTTTAGTCTCTCATCGATTTGTTCATACTAACCATTGACAGCGAGCACGACATATGTTACACCCAACCTGAGAAACTTCCAGGTAAGACACCGACCGGCCATCTACTTGCACAAACATATTCCTTTGTTTATAGCTCTATTTTTCTTTTTAGACGCAGACCTGGTGAAGCAATTACAATTTGACAGTTAATAAAAAGTGAAACAAGTGACTGCAACATGCCAAAGATGTTATGAAAATGCCACCTAGGTACACTAAAACCTGTATTCCACAATACTGCAGGTATCACACTGAGTGGCCTAAGGAAGCATTTCTTCCAGCGCAATTCCAGGGCGTTCAAAAGGGGCGCGTGGACGCGTCGCAAGATACAGTCGGAGTGCGGCACGCACGCGATGTGGCACAAGACCGGCAATACCTTGCCGGTGATGGTCAACGGCCGATAAACGGGCAGCAAAAAAGGTTCTGATGCTGCACACCAACAAGAACTTCGACCAGCAGAGGACCAACTAGGTGATGCACCAGTACCACCTCGGGGACCTGGAGCAAGAGAAGGAGCGGGAGCTGGTCCTCTGCAAGATTTTCTACCAGACGAACACTAGGGTCAGGAGTAAAAAGATTATAAGTTAGTTTGGTATTTGTAGTTGTACTACCTTGTTGTCCGCAAGTTAGTATTGTTGTTAACGATCTTTTGGTATGAACTTGCATTTGCTTCCAACCATCATGCCGAGGGTCGACGTGGATATAAAGCTGAATCATTTGTTTTGAAACGAATTTTCAGGCACCTGATTTTTATTTGATGGGTAGCATAAGCACCCGCCGTTCGAATTCCCAGTTCTCCAATTTTTTTGAAACAAGTGCATGCACTTATTATCACGATAAAAAGACAATATCCGTGCTGCATCCCAGTTATCAGTCTGTACTTGCAGAATTCTCTCGTTTATTGAGCACATATATTGTTTTTTTAGGTCGAGCAAGTTTCAACTGGGCTGTAGATTGCCCAGGGTTATTTTGTTTTTAACAGGCCCAGTCCATGACGACAACGGGGCACAAAGATTCAGCAGGTATCTACTGGCCTGTGGCCCGCCAGCGTTAGTTATATTTTGTCTTACAACATCCGCAGGCAGGTTTTTTTACTGAATCAAACACACAGCCCAATTCTATTTTCCTCTTGAAACGCATGTCCTACATCCGTTTTCTAATCTCTACCTATAGTTTTAATAGTTCATATACACGTATCATTATATTGAAAACACATAAAATTCCCTTTTCATATTTACATCCTTATTTTTGTTGTTTTTTCCCACCCAGCGCTGATTTTTTTACCACTGGTTTTCCCTTAAACCAACTAAATTGTCCCACGTCTTATTTGCTTACAAAAACAAAACGATTTTTTTGGCAAATCAATAAGTTCTTAACAAAATGTTTATCATTTCGGGATTACAACAGTTCGGACTCCACCGAAATATGCAAAATAAGGTTGGACTTTTTGACCGTGGTCCTGGGCAGAAAATGGGCTGTAATAAATTACTTAAGAATTAGCAAATGGGCTGCAAATTATAAAAAATAGCAAATGGGCTTTATGTTGTCTGCCACAGATTTGGAGGCTGACTTGTGGGCCTACTAAGTTCATGCGTACACAAGGTTTCTCAAAAAAGAAACTTAGTCAACAATCGACTCTACCAGCGTTAGACCGTTAGATGTCAATCTAATGGCAATCATGCTTCTTCAGTCTCTGATCTTCCTGCCCCAGCCGCCCAAACCAGCGTCGTCAGAACCGCCTGCTCCCGCCTCCCATGGCTGGCAGTGCTGCCGGGAAAGCCTCACGGCCCCATCATACTCGCATCCCTGGCCTGTCTATCCCTCTACTCACCCACACCTCCTGTTATTTTCCGGCGATAGCAGCTGAACCAGTCAACCCTCATACTCTCCACCGCGTGGGCAGCCACTGTCGTGTCTTCCCCGGCTCCGTGTCGTTCCCTTCGTAGGCCTCGCCATCGTCCACTGCCCTGGTGCTCTCGGCGCGGCGTGGTCAACGATGTCCATCCAACGGCCGTAGTGCTTCTTCAACCTCTGGTCTTCTTGCCCCAGCCGCCCAAAGCAGCGCCGGTCGTGCCACATGCTCCTGCCTCCCGTGGCCGGCTGTGCTACCGCGGAGGCCTCACCGTCCCCATACTACTCCCACCGCTGGCTAGGCCATCCCTCCACTCACCCACTCCCCCTGTTATTCTGCGGCGACGACAGCCTCACACCGCAATCCAACCAGTGAACCCTCGTACTCCTCTCCGCGTGGGCATCCACTGCCGCGTCTTCCCCGGCTCCGCGTCGTCCCCTTTCTAGGCCTCGCCGTCGTCCACCGCCGTGGTGCTCTCGGCGCGGCGTGGTCAATGTGGTCAACGACCGACTTCCATCGAAAGAGTACTATACGTGGAGAGGCTGACAGCTCGGTCCACAGCAGCCGCAAGGAAGTGCCTCCTTATTACGCGCAAAATAATTATTCCTCCACCTGATAGCAGGTACCCACCGGACGGGCCACCAGTATTTCACGGAAAAAACGTTTCCCCCCTGACTGCTGGGACCCACCGGACGGGCCACCGTATTTTGCGAAAAAAGCGTTTGCCCCCTGACTGCTGGGACCCACTGGACGGACCACCGTATTTCGCGAAAAAAC
>NC_041386.1:37102087-37105409 GCF_002162155.2 Triticum dicoccoides | reverse complement strand
GCTCAGACCCACCGGAAGTGCCTCCTTATTACGCATAGAAAAATGAATACTCCCCCTGCTAGCTGGGACCCAACCTGGTGGGAGGCTGACTTGTGGGCCTACTAAGTTGGCGAGGATGGAGGGCTTTGTCAACTTAGTCAATATGAACGATTCTAGCTCCAGTGACCATACGATGTCCATCCAACGATCGTAGTGCTTCTTCAACCTCTGGTCTTCTTGCTCCAGCCGCCCAAAGTTGCGCCGGTCGTGCCGCGTGCTCCTGCCTCTCATGGCCGGCTGTGATGCCACGGAGGCCTCACCGCCCCCTACTACTCCCACCGCTGGCCCATGCTATCCCTCTACTCACCCACACCCCCTGTTATTCTGCGGCGATGGCAGTCTCACACCGCAGCCGAACCAGTGAATCCTCATACTCCTCTCCGCATGGGCATCCACTATCGCGTCTTCCCCGGCTCTGCATCGTCCCCTTCCTAGGCCTCACCGTCGTCCACCGCCTTGGTGCTCTCGGCACGGCGTGGTCAATGTGGTCAACGACCGACTTCCATCGGAAGAGTACTGTACGTGGAGAGGCTGACAGCTGGGTCCACGGCCACAGCCCAGGTTTTTTGTGATTTGCCAACTAAGTCGCTTTGTCAGGCCTGTTGGGCTGTAAATCTTTCAAGACGAGGAGAGCTTCATTCGGCTGGCCGAGAAAATGGCCCATCAGTAATGAGAAATGGGTTGTACATTTTTAAAACACATCAAACGGGCAATTAGTTTAAAATATCTTTTTTTTAATTTTGAGATTTTAAATTACATTAATTTTTATGCGTGGAGAATTTTTTTGATTTTATATTGATATACATTTATTTTTAAAATCAGTTTGAATGTGAGTTCAAATTTCGGGATTAAAAACAATTCGGACCGCAGCGAAATATGCAAAATTTCGTTAATTTTTTAACCGTCGCCGCAATATGGGCTGTAATGCTAACAGAAGAATATGGGCTCCAAAAAAACCTTAAGAATTAGCAAATGCGCTATAAATTATTAGAAATAATGGCAGATGGGTTGTATGTTGTTTTCCACATATTTGAGGCATTCCTAAAAAAAAGGTTGACGCACAAGCAGTGACTGTTGAATGTCCATCGAACAGCCGTCATGCTTCTTCAATCTCTGCTCTTCCTGCTCCAGCCGCTCAAACAAGCGCCGGCGAGACTGCCTGCTCCCTCCTCCCCGCCGCCGGCTGTGCTTCCGTGCAGGCCTCACCACCGCATAGTACTCCCATCGCTGGCCTAGCCATCCCTCTACTCACCCACACCTGCTGTTATTCTACGGCGACAGCAGACGAACCAGTAAACCCTCGTACAATCATACTCCCCTCCGCGTGGGAAACAACTGCCGAGTCTTCCCTGCCTCTGTGTCTTTCCCTTCCTAGGCCTCGGCGTCGTCCACCGCCCTGGTGCTCTCGGCGCGGCCTGGTCAACGTGGTCAACGACTGACATGCATCTGAAGTGGACTGTACATGGAGAGGCCGACAGCTTGGTCCACGGCCGCACGCAAGGAAATGCCTCCTTATTACGTGCAAAATAATGATTCCTCCACCTGACATCAGGGACCCACCGAAAGGGCCTCTGTATTTCGCGAAAAAAACATTACCGCTGTTGACAGCTCGGACCCACCAGCTATATCTTCGCACGCAAGGAAGTGCCTCCTTATTACGCTCAAAAAAATGATTACCCCTGCTAGCTGGGACCCACCTTGGTGGGAGACTGACTTGTGGGCATACTAAGTTGATGGGGATGGAGGGCTTTGTCAACTTAGTCAATATGCACGATTCTAGCTCCAGTGACCATACGATGTCCATCCAACGGCCGTAGTGCTTCTTCAACCTCTGGTCTTTTAGCTCCAGCCGCCCAAACCAACGTCGCTCGTGCCTCGTGCTCCTGCCTCCTGTGGCTGGCTGTGATGTGGCGGAGGCCTCACCGCCCCCTACTACTCCCACTGCTGGCCGGGCCATCCCTCTACTCACCCACACCCCCTGTTATTCTGCGGCGACAGCAGCCTCACACCGCAGCGAACCAGTGAACCCTCGTACTCCTCTACGTGTGGGCATCCACTGCCGCGTCTTCCCCGGCTCTGCGTTGTCCCCTTCCTAGGCCTCGCCGTCGTCCACCGCCCTGGTGCTCTTGGCGCGGCGTGGTCAACATGGTCAAGGAACGACTTCCATCAGACATGGACTGTACGTGGAGAGGCTGACAGCTGGGTCCACGGCCGCAGCAAGGAAGTGCCTCCTTATTACGTGCAAAATAATTATTCCTCCATCTGACAGTGGGGACCCACCGGACGGGCCACCATATTTCACCCCCCTGACTGCTGGGACCCACCAGCTACATCTTCGCACGCAAGGAAGTGCCTGACAGTCGGGACCCACCTGGTCGAAGCGTACGTAGCGTTGTCATTCTGGTCGCGAACGTGTACGTACATATATACTGGTCAATGTAGAGGCGCGCACGTGTCGTGGTAGAGGCGCGCATGTAGCATGTACACGTACGTACAGTGGCCAGGGTGCAAGAAAGAAAATACGGCCACGTATGTGTACATACGGGCGGGGTCTCGAACGCCTACTCGCGCATACGTACGGCCAGGGCTCGTGTACATGGCTGGGTCGGAACGGAGAAACAGCATCGTCGTTGTGTTCATGGGGAGGCAACGGAATGCGTCGTGTTCATGGGGAGGCAACGGAATGCGTCGTGTTCATCGGGAGGGCTTGGATGGAACAGGCGATGGAAACGAGGCCTGGTGTACCGCAGAACGGAGGAAACGGCCTTGTGTTCGACCGGCCACGTTCGAAACAGGACCCTGTTCATCGGGAGGGGTCTGGTGTACCGCAAAATGGAGGAAACGGACCTCCTACGGTCGAAACGGGGGTCCTGTTATTCGGGAGGGGTGTGGCGTACCGCAAAACAGACGAAACGGACTTGTGTTGGAGCGCTACGGTCGAAACGGGTCCTGTTCATCGGGAGGGGTGTGGCGTACCGCAAAACGGGACTCCACGGGATACTGTTCATCTCCACTATCTACCTCCTCCAGCCTCCACGGGTTCCTGTTCATCCAGCCTCCATGGGCTCATGTTCATCCAGCCTCCACCGCGCGCTACTCCACCGGCTACTGTTCAACCACCCCTCCACCGTCTACTGTTCATCCAGCCCTCCACACCACGGGGTCCTGTTCAACCACCCCTCCACAGGCACCCCTCCACCGTCTACTGTTCATCCAGCCCTCCACATCACGGGGTCCTATTCAACCACCCCTCCACCGTCTACTGTTCATCTAGCCCTCCACA
>NC_041386.1:37085792-37101555 GCF_002162155.2 Triticum dicoccoides | reverse complement strand
TTCAGTTAGCAGCAGTAGCGAAGGAATCGCTCGATCGGGTTCAGTTAACAGCCATCGATCGATCGCTCAGGTTCAGTAACGCGTAGCCTGCAGTGCAATCACTCGGGTTCAGTTAGAGCCCAACGCCTCGCTCGGGTTCAGTTAGAGCCAACGCCTCGCACACACGCGCGTACGTGTACGAGAGAAACGCGCATCGCTCGGCCCCCGACCTCCCACCGTAACCAGGAACTCCCTGAAATTTTCCTCCCCCTCGCTTCTACCATGGTTTTTTCCGTCATGGACGGCCCAAAGAATGTCATGCAGCTGCGTCTCCGGCCCGCCCAGGACGAAAAGCCCATTTTCTGTCATGATTTTTTGTCATAGAAGTAGGAGCCCACCACATCTATGATGATACCGGGTTTTGTCACAATTATCATCATAGAAGTGTCATATGTATGACAGAAAAAAAATCGTTCGGCCCAAAATGTCACGGATGTGTCTTTTTTTTGTAGTGATAAGCCTCCAAACAAGACGACATGGATCAAAAAGTGGTAGGAGATGATGGAATTGGGCGTCCAGCGGTGGTACCGCGACCCCACCGCGACAGTACCGCTCGAGCGGTAGTACCGTGCAAGAAGAGCGGTAGTACCGCTCCAGGCGGGGAACGATGGTTCCCTACTACCGTGGACAGATCCGGCACTATCGGGGATGCCAAATTCAAAAATAAGCCTACCAATCAGCAATCCAGAGGCCTAGATGCCATCTCCATCCTACTCAAGCCTCGACTAAGCCAAAAAATTAGAAAAGCAATGCCTATTGCCCCTAACAACTAGATGTGAGATCTAGGCAAAGAGAGAACGGGAACGGGGGCAATACCAGCATCCATGGCAAGAGGACGCGGTGGGGAGCGACTCCACCGGAGGAACTGGAGAGGGACGGCACAAAGACGACGGCCGGCTGAAGCCCTCCTGCGGCGAGACGTCGCTGAAGCGACGAGGAAGACGAGCGAGTGGGTCGAATGGGTATGGGGAGAAAAGCAACTCCCCCGGCCCCAACATAACCCCCATCATCCGCCCCGTAGCGGTAGTACCGCTAGGGTGGGTGGTAGTACTGCTTGACGTTCATTAGCGGTAGTACCGTGCACCCAGCGGTAGTATCGCTCAGCCGCAAAAGACTGGCCAAAACGGCTTAGCTCAAGAAGAGAAAACGACAAGAAAACAAGAGAAAACATACACGCAAAACCAACACAAAGAAGACGAAGAACACACACTTCTACAAGAGAGGGCGGTGGCCGAGGCCACCTATGTTTGAGTCTGGAGGTATAGTGCCGCGAAGATTTTAACCTTGGGCCCATGACCAAAACTCATCTTTGAAGCACAAGAACCATCAAAAATGGCTAGAGTGAAAGAGTTTGATTAGTTTATGCATAATGGGGGGAGGGAAGGTTCATTGAGAGAACCACACTCCCCCTATGTCCATGCCTACATCTAAATAAGACATCAAGTTGAGTATGGTGGGGTGTGAAAGGTTCAAGCAACATTGCTTGAATCAATGATATTTAGCTCATGCCTTAACTCACGAAATCTTGCTTCATCCAAGGGCTTCGTGAAGATATCTGCAAGGTTATCATGAGTGTTGACATAGTTGAGCTTGATCTCCCCTCGCCTAATGTGATCCCGGATGAAGTGATACCGAATCTCAATATGCTTCGTCTTGAAGTGTTGGACCGGGTTGAGAGAAATCTTGATGGCACTTTCATTGTCACACCAAAGAGGCAATTTGTCACAAATGACACCGTAATCCTTTAAAGTTTGCCTCATCCAAAGAAGTTGTGCACAACAACTACCGGCCGCCACATACTCCGCTACGGTGGACGAGAGAGACACACAACTTTGTTTCTTGGAAGACCAACTCACCAAAGAGCAACCAATAAATTGGCACCCTCCGGAAGTGGACTTCCTATCCACTTTGTCTCCCGCCCAATCGGAGTCCGAATATCCTACAAGCTTGAAGTTTGCTCCTCTTGGGTACCATAAGCCAAAGTTTGGGGTATGAGCCAAATATCAAAAGATTCGCTAGACCACCACAAAGTGGCTTTCCTTAGGTGCGGCTTGAAACCATGCACAAATTCCCACACTCAACATGATATCCAGTCTAGATGCACAAAGGTAAAGCAAGGAGCCAATCATGGAGCGATATACCTTTTGATCCACCGCTTTACCATTGGGATCAATGTCAAGTTGGCACTTGGTGGGCATGGGAGTGGAAGCCGGCTTGACATCACTTAGCTTGAATCTCTTGAGCATGTCTTGAGTGTATTTGGCTTGGTTGATGAAGGTCCCTTCTCTTCTTTATTTGACTTCGAAACCAAGGAAAAACTTCAACTCTCCCATCATGGACATCTTGAACTTGGAGGTCGTGAGCGCGGAAAATTCCTCATTGGAAGCTTTGTTAGGGGAACCAAAGCTAATATCATCAACATATAGTTGGCACACAAACAACTCCCCTTTGACCTTCTTAGTAAAAAGAGTGGGGTCGATTTTCCCAATTTCAAAACCATGATCTTGCAACAACTCGATAAGGTGGTCATACCACGTACGTGGGGCTTGCTTAAGGCCATAGAGTGCCT
Organism: Triticum dicoccoides; assembly: GCF_002162155.2. NCBI lineage: Eukaryota > Viridiplantae > Streptophyta > Magnoliopsida > Poales > Poaceae > Triticum > Triticum dicoccoides. The sequence goes on along the minus strand of NC_041386.1, from coordinate 37,098,947 downwards.
TATCGAGTTGATACACATGCTCGAGAAAGTATGGATCCTCGAACCCGGGGGGTTGCTTGACATATACCAACTCATTAATAGGACCATTAAGAAAAGCACTCTTCACATCCATTTGTTGTAACTTAAAGTTATGATGAGAGGCATATGCAATCAACATGCAAATGGATTCAAGGCGTGCAACGGGAGAACAGGTTTCACCGTAGTCAATACCCTCGACTTGGGAGTAGCCTTGTGCTACCAAACGAGCCTTGTTGCAAATGATAATCCCATGAGCATCTTGCTTGTTCTTGAATATCCACTTGGTTACAATGACATTATGGTTCCCCGTTGGCCTTGGCACCAATCTCCACACATTTTTGTGCTCGAAATTGTTGAGTTCTTCATGCATGGCATTGAGCCAATCCGGATCTTCGAGAGCCTCATAGACCTTTTGGGGTTCAACACAAGAGACAAACACGTGGTGTTCACAATAGTTTGCTAATTGTCTATGAGTGCTTACCCCCTTTCTTAAGCTTCCAAGCACATTTTTCATGAGATGGTCTTTGGTGGATAGCTTGGATGTGATCTTGGCGGCACGATGCTCTAATTCCTCCTCTGGAGAGACCCGAGGAGCGTCAACTTGATCATATTGAGCGTCGTCTTGAGCTTGTTCGTGATCTCGAGCTTTCTCTTGATCTTGAACATGCTCGGTGGTGAGAACTTGACCTTGGTAATCACTTGATGTTTCAACACCATCTTGAGATTGACCTTGCCCTTGATCTTGTTCTTGAGGTTGAGGGCCTTCACTTTGTTCTTCGGAAGCATGTGGGCCTTGGGTTGGTGATGGCTCCACTTGAGTGAAGCATTGTCCTTCTCCTTCGGCCACAAGGGGTTCCTCAATGGGTAGGATAAAACCAACACCCATTCTTCTTATGGCTTGAGGAGGAATTTCATCACCTACATCACAAGTGCCAATTTGCTCCACTTGGGAGCCGTTATTCTCATCAAACTCCATGTTACACGTCTCCTCAATAAGCCCCGTGGACTTATTGAGGACACGGTAAGCATGAGAGTTTGTAGCATAACCAACAAATATGCCCTCATAAGCTCTAGCCTCAAATTTAGACAAACGAACACCTTTCTTCAAAATGAAACACTTACACCCGAACACCCGGAAGTACTTGAGGTTGGGCTTGTTACCAGTGAGTATCTCATATGGAGTCTTGTTCAAGCCTTTGCGGAGATAGAGCCGATTTGATGCATGACACACGGTGTTGATGGCTTCGGCCCAAAAGTTATATGGAGACTTGAACTCCGCCATCATGGTCCTTGCCGCATCCATCAACGTCCGGCTCTTCCTCTCCGCTACACCATTTTGTTGAGGGGTGTATGGTGCGGAATATTGATGCTTGATCCCCTCATCACTAAGAAACTCATCCAAGGTGTAGTTCTTGAACTCGGTGCCGTGTCACTTATTATAGTCAAGATCTTTGCATTGTGTTAACATTGGGCTTCATTTGCAAAGTCAATGACGGTTTGTTGGGTCTCGCTCTTCCTCTAGAAGAAATATACCCAGGTGTATCTTGAATAATCATCCACAATCACCAAGCAATACTTTCTACCCCCAAGACTATCAAAGGATGGAGGCCCAAAGAAATCCATATGAATGAGCTCCAAAGGCCTCTTCGAGTAGATGATAGTCGTGGGAGGGTGAGCCTTCTCATGTAGCTTTCCTTCGATGCACGCACTGCAAGCACGATCTTTAGCAAAACTAACATTTGTTAGTCCACGGACATGGTCCTCCTTGAGAAGACTTTGCAAAGATCTCATATTGACATGGGCTAGACGGCGATGCCAAAGCCATCCCACGTCAACTTTAGCCATTAGGCATGTCGCGGTCTTAGTTGGTCGCTCCGAAAAGTTAATCACATAGAGACCGTTCTCGACATGCCCAACAAAGGCTACTTTAAGAGTCTTGCTCCACAAGAGGGCCACGGTATCAATATCAAAGAAAGTGGCAAAGCCCATGAGTGCAAGTTGACGAACGGAAAGTAAATTGTATGCAATGGACTCAACAATCATGACCTTCTCGATCGTGAGATCATGAGAAATGACAACCTTGCCAAGCCCCAATACCTTGGAGGACGAGGCATCACCCCACTCGACATTGGTGGGCATAGATGGAATCTTGTGAACATCCACCACCAATTCCTTGCTTCTGGTCATATGATTAGTGGCTCCACTATCGAGCAACCATGATCCCCGACCAGAAGAAAACACCCACAAGAGATCAATGCTTAGTTTTAGGTACCCATTTAGTAATGGGTCCTCTGATGTTAGTAACAGGGGTCTTAGGAACCCAAATAGACCATTCAATGTACTCATAAGGAGAGCCAGCAAATTTGGCATAAACATGTCCATCACTAGCATGACACAATGCTACCTCTTGAGCACTGCGTTGGATTTCCCCAAAGAGGAAGGGATGATGCAGCAAAGTAGCGTAAGTATTTCCCTCCGTTTTTGAGAACCAAGGTATCAATCCAGTAGGAGGCCACACTCGAGTCCCTCGTACCTACACAAAAACAATAGCTCAACGCAACCAACGTGCTTAGGGGTTGTCAATCCCTTCACGGTCACTTACGAAAGTGAGATCTGATAGAGATGATAAATAATATTTTTTTGTATTTTTGGTATAGAGATGCAAAGTAAAAAAGTAAAAGCAAAGCAATAATAAAGTGGGAGATTAATATGATGATAAAGAGACCCGGGGGCCATAGGTTTCACTAGTGGCTTCTCTCAAGAGCATAAGTATTCTACGGTGGGTGAACAAATTACTGTTGAGCAATTGACAGAATTAAGCATATTTATGAGAATATCTAGGTATGATCATGTATATAGGCATCACGTCCATGACAAGTAGACCGAAATGATTCTGCATCTACTACTATTACTCCACTCATCGACCGCTGTCCAGCATGCATCTAGAGTATTAAGTTAAAAACAGAGTAACGCCTTAAGCAAGATGACATGATGTAGAGGGATAGTTTCATGCAATATGATAAAAAACCCATCTTGTTATCCTCGATGACAATGATACAATACGTGCCTTGCTGCCCCTTCTGTCACTGGGAAAGGACATGGCAAGATCGAACCCAAAGCTAAGCACTTCTCCCATGGCAAGAACAACCAATCTAGTAGGCCAAACCAAACTGATAATTCGAAGGGACTTGCAAAGATAACCAATCATACATAAAAGAATTCAGAGAAGATTCAAATATTATTCATAGATAGACTGGATCATAAACCCACAATTCATCGGTCTCAACAAACACACCGCAAAAAGAAGATTACATCGAATAGATCTCCATAAGAGAGGGGGAGAACATTGTATTGAGATCCAAAAAGAGAGAAGAAGCCATCTAGCTACTAGCTATGGACCCGTAGGTCTGAAGTAAACTACTCACACTTCATCGGAGGGGCTTGGATGATGATGTAGAAGCCCTCCGTGATCAATGCCTCCTCCGGTGGAGCTCCGGAACAGGCCCCAAGATGGGATCTCGTGGATACAGAAAGTTGCGGCGGTGGAACTAGGTTTTTGGCTCCTGTTCTGATCGTTTGGGGGTACGTGGATATATATAGGAGGAAGAAGTACGTCAGTGGAGCTTCGAGGGGCCCATGAGGCAGGGGGCGCGCCCTAGGGGGGCGCCCTCCACCGTCATGACTGCCTCGTGGCTTTCTTGACGGAGGGTCCAAGTCTCCTGGGTCTTATCTGATGAGAAAATCACGTTCCCGAAGGTTTCATTTCGTTTGGACTCCGTTTGATATTCCTTTTCTTTGAAACCCTAAAATAGGCAAAAAACATCAATTCTGGGCTGGGCCTCCGATTAAAAGGTTAGTCCCAAAAATAATATAAAAGTGGAAAATAAAGCCTAATATAGTCCAAAACAGTAGATAATATACCATGGAGCAATCAAAAATTATAGATACGTTGGAGACGTATCAAGCATCCCCAAGCTTAATTCCTGCTCGTCCTCGAGTAGGTAAATGATAAAAACAGAATTTTTGATGCGGAGTGCTACTTGGCATAATTTTAATGTAATTCTTCTTAATTGTGGTATGAATATTCAGATCCAAAAGATTCAAGACAAAAGTTCATATTGACATAAAAATGATAATACTTCAAGCATACTAACTAAGCAATTATGTCTTCTCAAAATAACATGGCCAAAGAAAGTTCATCCCTACAAAATCATATAGTTTAGTCATGTTTCATTTTCGTCACACAAGAATGCTCTCATCATGCACAACCCCGATGACAAGCCAAGCAATTGTTTCATACTTTAGTAATCTCAAACCTATAAACTTTGAGAGAATTCCTTATTTGGCCCTTTCTTAAAATTTGCTTCCTTATTTGACCCAAATAAAATTTTCTTCCCTATATGACATCTAAAGTAAATTTTGTTCCTTATCTGATACTTTCGTTCATTTTAGGCACTAACTGTGTTAAGTGTGAGATGAAAAGACCATTTTGCCCCTAATGCATTTTGCAAATATCATGGATGTAGTAAAAAAAGCAACCCAGTTCATCCATATTTTAGCAATGTTGGAAGGATGCTGCACATGTATGTGTATGCTTCAATATTTTGTTTCTTAGGTAAACTAATTTGTGCGTTTAAAAGCTGTATAAAACATCTGTAGAAATTATACTAGCATATCTATTATTTGTACTACAGAGTCGACGGCCGTCGATTATCCAACGGCGCTGTAGCGGTCTTGGCCTTGGGCGTCCACCAGTCCACACACGGCGCCACGGGCGCGACTGCTCATACGTGGTGCTATGATTTGTGGACGGCGCCGGCATCGTCTGTAGGTGCACGGCAGCAGCGATTAAAGATGTGTGTGGCAGCAGCGATTAAAGACCTACACATCATACAACAGTACTTTGATAGATCAAAGTTACATTTTCCTCACATAGACGCTGAACAGATTACGTAAGGAAAAAAACTATTGGAGCATAGATATAGATGTGCATCATCCATTGAACATCCTAAAAACATGGGTGAACTGGTTGCTTTTTTACTACATCTAGGATAGTTACACAATGCATTAGGGGCAAAATGGTCTTTTTGCCTCACATTTAACTTGGTTAGTGTCTAAAATGGATGGAAGTGTCATATAAGGAACAAAATTTACTTTAGGTGTCAAATAGGGTAGAAGAAATTATTTTGGGTCAAATAAGGAAGCAAATTTTAAGAACAGGCCAAATAAGGAATTCTCTCATAAACTTTCACGCAATATATGAGTGCCAGCCATGGACATAGCACTATGGGTGGAATAGAATATAATGAGGGGGGTTATGTGGAGAAGACAAAAGAGGAGAAAGTCTCACATCAACGAGGCTAATCAATGGGCTATGGAGATGTCCACCGATTGATGTTAATGCAAGCAGTAGGGATTGCCATGCAATGGATGCACTAGAGCTATAAATGTATGAAATCTCAACAAAAGAAACTAGTGGGTGTGCATCCAACTTGCTTGCTCACGAAGACCTAGGGCACTTGAGGAGGCCCATTGTTGAAATATACAAGCCAAGTTTTATAATGAAAAATTCCCACTAGTATATGAAAGTGATAACATGAGAGACTCACTACTATGAAGATCATGGTGCTACTTTGAAGCACAAGTGTGGTTAAAGGATAGTAACATTGTCCCTTCTCTCTTTTTCTCTCATTTTTTCGGGCCTTTTTTGTGGCCTTTATTTGGGGGGGGCTTCTCTCTTTTTTATGGCCTTTCTTTTTTTATATTCCTCACTTGGCGAAATGCTCTAATAATGATGATCATCACACTTCTATTTATTTACAACTCAATGATTACAACTCGATACTAGAACAAAGATGACTCTATATGAATGCCTCCGGCGGTGTACCGGGATATGCAATGAACCAAGAATGACATGTATGAAAGAATTATGAACGGTGGCTTTGCCACAAATACTATGTCAATTACATGATCATGCTAAGCAATATGACAACGATGAATGTGTCATGATGAACGGAATGATGGAAAGTTGCATGGTAATATATCTCGGAATGGCTATGGAAATGCCATAATAGGTAGGTATGGTGGCTGTTTTGAGGAAGATATAAGGAGGTTTATGTGTGAAAGAGCGTATCATATCACGGGGTTTGGATGCACCGGCGAAGTTTGCGCCAACTCTCAATGTGAGAAAGGGCAATGCACGGTACCGAAGAGGCTAGCAAGGATGGAAGGGTGAGAGTGCGTATAATCCATGGACTCAACATTTGTCATAAAGAACTCACATACTTATTGCAAAAATCTACAAGTCATCAAAAACCTCGGCACTACGCGCATGCTCCTAGGGGGATAGATTGGTAGGAAAAGACCATCGCTCGTCCCCGACCGCCACTCATAAGGAAGACAATCAAATAACACCTCATGTTTCAAATTTGTTGCATAACGTTTGCCATATGTGCATGCTGATGAAGATATGTACCTAGGGTAGGGTCATGGACCTGTCCAAACTGCCCTATCCAAGGACATCTCTAGAAGAAACCACCTTTCAATCGACTTGGAGGTGTTCCACTCGACAGACTCGAAGACACTCGACCAAGAAGCGATCACTCGACCAAGACCAAACCCCTCGACGGGGAGAAGACCTAAAGGCACTCCGCACGCTAACGGTCAGTTTTTAAGTAGCTTTTATGGTCATCATAGCACTTTATTAAGGGCGTTACCAGTAACGCCCGACCTTAATGTATTTTAAACTCTACATAACTGAGGGCCGGAGGGGTCCGGCGAACTCTATATAAGCCACCCCCCTCCTCAGTGTAAAGGGTTTGCACCCCTGTAATTCATACACGCATAATCCAGTCGACCGCCTCCGGGCTCTGAGACGTAGGGTTGTTACTTCCTCCGAGAAGGGCCTGAACTCATAAACCTCATGTGCTTACAACTTCTCCATAGCTAAGATCTTGCCTCTCCATACCCACCCCCCTACATTACTGTCAGACTTAGAACCACGACAGTTGGCGCCCGCCGTGGGGCAGGTGTTTTAGTGATTTGTTGGAGGAGTTGCGATCTTTTCCGACCCGAATCATCATGGTTTCTGGCAGAGTTTTGGTGGAGGGTCGCGAGATCCGCCTCGGCGCGCTCACGTTCATCGCCGATGACTCCGCTTGGCTCCAGGAGGCTCCGCTCGACGTGGACGCACTCCCTGTCTGCGGGGCGACGCACTTTCGCGCGTGCGTCCGTGACATCCTCTTGCGGCAACCATCGACCCACTATCAGTCGGCTCCTGTGCTGTCCTCCCTCCCTGTTTCCCGCCGGCGCAAGTGCTCCGGTCGGTCGAGACTTTAGCGGTGGGTGAGACACGCGGTGGCACGCCAGTCGGCCACCCCTCAAGTTGCGGCGATTGAGCCCGACGAATCCCTCTACGGCCTGATCGATCTGTCGACTGGCTCCACAGAGACCGCATCCGAGTGCGGCAGCGGTAATCCGGCAGCAGAGGTTCTAATGGTCGATGGACCGCCCAGTCCTCCTGGTTTTCCCCACACCGACGGAGGCGCAGGTGGAGGCGACCCGTCGCGTCCCCATGAGGAATATCTCCCCGAGCCTCTCACGTCGCTGCAGAGAGAAGAACTTCATCGCCGGAACATGGATGCAATGCACACTCTATCATTGGAGAAACCCCCGAGGCTCGTGCCTTGGAGGACGCGCGCCTGGCAAACTTGGCCGAGCGCACTCGATTGGAGAACCTCTAGCGAGCACTCGACGAGCGTGCGCGACAATGGGTTCCAGAATCCAGTCGATGTCAGCTTTCCCGCCCCCGCAGGTATATCGAACTCCGATTCAGAATTTAGCAGCTGCAGCCCATATAGCAGAGTCGATTCAGCCTTCCCAGTCGGAGGCTGGCAGAGGCTTGTTGTAGATCAGAGCGTTACTCCGGGCAGCAGGAGACCAGAATTCCGCTGTTTCTCAGTCGCGGAATAGGATTCATAGCAGATCCGTTGCTGCAGACACAGTCCAGTCGGCTCATAGCCCAAGATCTCCCTCGAGGTGTGAGGGACGTGGGGATCGGCGTAATCAGTACGAGAACCGTGAGCAATATGATCACCGATTTGATCGTGACGATCGATGTCGAGTGCCCACCCCTCCCCCGAGGAGTGGGTCGTATGCGCCTCGACAGTAGGATGACAGGCGCCCTCGTAGTGTTGGGCGAAGGATTCCAGTTGACTCCAGGAAGCCAGGCTTTGATGCGAGATCCATTCTCGTTCAAGGTTTGGTCGACAGGAATAGAGCTCACCGAGAAGGTCACGACAGAGATGCACCTACCAGCAGCAGAGCGCATGTTTCAGGGCCAGAGTGCTTTAGTAGAGCCATCAGGGCCGCTGTGATTCCTCCCAACTTCAGGTTGGCGACTGGAGTCAGTAAGTTCACTGGTGAGTCCAAGCCCGATACTTGGCTTGAAGACTACCGAGTGGCCGTCCAGATTGGCGGCGGCAATGATGAAGTGGCCATGAAGCACCTGCCTCTCATGTTGGAGGGCTCGGCCAGAGCGTGGCTGAACCAGTTAGCACCCAGCAGCATTTACACTTGGGAAGATCTCGCCCGAGTGTTTGTCACCACATTTGAAGGAACATGCAAGCGACCGGTAGGGCTGACGGAACTGCTATCTTGCGTGCAGAAGCTGAATGAAACTTTGAGGGATTACATCCAGAGATGGATCACGTTACATCACACGGTAGAGAATGTGCCTGACCACCAAGCAGTCTGTGCCTTCAAAGAAGGCATCAAGTACAGAGAACTGAATCTGAAATTCGGTCGGACTGGAGATATGTCTCTGAATCGGATGATGGAGATTGCCACCAAGTACGCTAATGGTGAAGATGAGGATCGACTCAGGAGTGGCAAGCTCAAGTCAGTCGCTCAAGAAACCGGAGGAAATTCCAATCGGAAACAGAAGCGGAAAGCCGAGCCAGCTGCTCCTAGGGAAGCCTTGGCTGTAACCCAAGGAAAGTTTAAGGGGAAACCCAAAGGACCTTGGAACCCCAAGAAAGTTAAAGACCAGGACGGAAATGATGTGTTGGATTTGCCATGTCTCGTCCACACCAAGAAAGATGAAGAGGGTAATTTCATTTACCCGAAACATACCACTCGACAGTGTCGACTCTTGATCCAACAGTTCCAGGGCAAGCAGCCCAAAGATAAGGAAAAAGAGTCGGACAAAGTTGAGGACAAGGATGATAGTGACGATGGATACCCCCAGGTCAATTCCACCCTGATGATTTTTGCTGATGTTGAAAGCAAAAGTCGACTGAAAGTTATCAACCGAGAGGTGAATATGGTTGCTCCGGCGACGCCCAGTTATCTGAAATGGTCTCAGACTGCCATCACATTTGACCGGTCCGATCACCCAACGCACATCGCCACCACTGGGAGGCAAGCTTTGGTGGTCAACCCAGTTGTTGAAGGCACTCGACTGACCAAAGTCTTGATGGATGGTGGCAGTGGTTTGAACATATTATATGCTGAGACGTTGAAAGGGATGGGCATTCCGATGTCCAGACTCAGTACCAGCAACATGAGTTTCCATGGAGTCATTCCTGGGAAGAAGGCTGAATCACTCGGCTAGATTGCTCTTGATGTGGTTTTCGGTGATTCCAAGAATTACCGCAAAGAAAAGTTGATGTTTGAAGTTGTAGACTTCCAGAGTGCCTATCACGCTATTTTGGGCAGGCCGGCTTATGCACGCTTCATGGCCCGACCATGTTATGTGTATCTCAAATTGAAGATGCCTGGCCCCAAAGGTGTGATCACTGTTACGCGCGATCGAAAGAAAGCAGAAGAATGTTTTCAGAAAGGTTCAAAGATCGTTGATGCTCAGATGGCAGTGGTGGAGTTGCAGGAATACCAGAAGACTGCAGACCCGAGTGATTTGTTGCGAGCCAAGAAGCCCGCTACAGAATCAGCTTTTCAGTCGTTTGGCGAAACGAAGACAGCTCACATTCACCTGACTGATCCCAGCGCTGCTCCAACACATATCTCAACGACACTCGACTCCAAATAGGAAGAAACGCTCATCCAGTTCCTCCGTGAGAACTGGGACATTTTTGCATGGAAGCCTTCTGACATGCCGGGTGTTCCCAGGGAGCTGGCTGAGCACCGCCTAAGAGTCAACTCAAAAGTAAAACCTGTCAAAGAGCATCTCCGACGGTCCGCCGTCCAGAAGAGAAAGGCTAGTGGCGAGGAGGTGGCTCGGCTCTTAGCAGCAGAGTTCATCCGAGAAATCTACCACTCCGAGTGGCTCGCCAACATTGTCATGGTCCCCAAGAAGGACAAGTCACTTCGCATGTGCATTGACTTTAAACATATCAATCGGGCCTGCCCAAAAGATCATTTTCCTCTCCCCCGCATCGACCAGATAGTCGACTCGACTGTGGGATGTGAGCGATTGTCTTTTTTAGACGCCTATTCCGGGTACCATCAGATCCGTCTGTATGCACCTGATGAGATCAAAACAGCTTTTATCACTCCATTTGGGTGCTTCTGTTACGTTACCATGCCGTTCGGCCTCAAGAATGCCGGAGCCACATTCATGAGGATGATTCAGAAGTGTTTGCTCACTCAAATCAGTCGGAATGTGGAAGCATACATGGATGACATTGTGGTCAAGTCACGGAAGGGTTCCGACCTGCTGGTTGACCTTGCTGAAACCTTTGCCAACCTCAGGAGGTATGATATCAAGCTCAATCCATCAAAGTGCACATTCGGAGTCCCTGGCAGAAAATTACTCGATTTTCTCATTTTCGAACGGGGAATCGACACCAATCCAAAAAAAGTCGGTACAATACTCCGAATGAAAAGTCCTGTATGAGTGCACGACGTGCAGAAACTTACTGGTTGCTTGGCCGCTTTAAGTCGATTCATATCTCGTCTCGGTGAAAAGGCACTACCTCTTTACCAATTGATGAAGAAGTCCGACAAGTTCGAGTGGACTCCCGAAGCTGATGCAGCTTTTGCAGAGCTCAAAGCTCTGCTCTCCACCCAGCCGGTGCTCGCTGCCCCAATCAGCAAGGAGCCTTTGCTGCTTTACATCGCAGCCACGGGACAAGTCGTCAGTACGGTACTTACGATCGAGCGGGAAGAAGAAGGAAAAGCCTTCAAAGTTCAGCGCCAAGTATATTATATTTCTAAAGTTTTGACCCCGTCGAAGCAAAGATATCCTCATTATCAGAAGCTTGTATATGGGATTTATATGACCACAAAGAAAGTTGCTCACTACTTCTCTGATCATTCCATTACAGTCGTCAGTGATGCTCCATTGTCAGAGATCCTGCATAACAGAGATGCAACTGGTCGAGTGGCAAAATGGGCGATTGAACTCCTTCCTCTAGATATCAAGTTTGAGGCAAAGAAAGCTATCAAGTCCCAGGCAATCGCATATTTCGTCACCGAGTGGATTGAACAGCAACTGCCGACTCAGGTTCACTCGGAGCATTGGACCATGTTCTTCGACGATTCCAAGATGCTGAATGGTTCCGGTGCCGGAGTGGTGTTGGTCTCCCCCCGAGGAGATAAGCTCAGATATGTTCTTCAAATCCACTTTGATTCCTCCAATAACGAGGCAGAATATGAAGCACTTTTATATGGGTTGCGCATGGCCATTTCACTCGGCGTCCGTCGCCTCATGGTCTATGGCGACTCAGATTTGGTGGTTAATCAGGTGATGAAGGAGTGGGACGTCAGAAGTCCAGCCATGACTGGTTATTGCAATGAAGTGAGAAAGCTGGAGAAGAAATTCGAGGGGTTAGAACTTCATCACATACCCCGACTGAAAAATCAAGCAGCTGATGCTTGCACTGCTATCAGTTTCATCAGAGAGTTGATATTCAGATACGGAGTTCCGCACAGCATCATCACTGATAATGGGTCGAACTTCGATTCCAACAAATTCAGGGCCTTTTGCGCCTCTCAGGGCACACGAGTCGACTACGCTTCGGTCGCTCACCCCCAGTCGAATGGACAAGCGGAAAGGGCAAACGGCCTAATTCTCAAAGGACTGAAACCTCGATTGATGCGCAATCTCAAGCACGTAGCAGGTGCATGGGTCGATGAGCTTCCATCAGTCCTTTGGGGATTGAGGACAACCCCGAACCGATCGACCGGAAGAACCCCATTCTTTCTGGTCTATGGAGCCGAAGCAGTCTTGCCGAGTGACATGCTTCACAACGCCCCCCGAGTCGAGCTCTACTTTGAAGAAGAAGCAGAACAAGCCCGGCAGGACGCAGTCGATCTCCTGGAAGAAGAAAGAGAAATGGCCATGATCCGATCGACCATCTACCAGCAAGACTTGCGTCGATTCCATGCCAAAAATGTGAAGAGTTGAGCCTTCCAAGAAGGAGACTTAGTCCTCCGAGTGGATCAGCAGAAACCACACAAACTCGCTCCTACTTGGGAAGGCCCCTTCATAGTCACCAGAGTCCTCCACAATGGAGCGTACCAAGTCTACAATGTCGATCGCCAGATTGATGAGGCACGAGCCTGGAATGCGGAGCTACTCCGCCCCTTTTATACTTGAATTCTCACTCAGATGAGATGTAATAAGAAAAACTCCTGTAGTTTGTTTATCAAAGACAAGAGCGTTATAATTTCCCAGTGATTGTTATTGTTTTTGTTTGCGTGAGAAAATCCCCCAGTGGGTGGCTTAGCTGCGAATCCGTTTCGCCTAAGTTTGTAAAAATAATTTCCTACCGAGTGGTGAGCCAGCCTCCCACTCGGAGGCTTAGCTGCGAACCCGTTTCGCCTAAGTATTTGAAAATCCTACCGAGTGGTGAGCCAGCCTCCCACTCGGGGGCTTAGCTGTAGTCCAGTACTCGCCTAAGTGTTTGAAAATCCTACCGAGTGGTGAGCGACCCTCCCACTTAGGGGCTTAGCTATAGTCCAGTACTCGCCTAAGTGTTTGAAAATCCTACCGAGTGGAGAGCGACCCTCCCACTCGGGGGCTTAGCTACAGTCCAGTACTCGCCTAAGTGTTTGAAAATCCTACCGAGTGGTGAGCGACCCTCCCACTCGGGGGCTTAGCTCCAGTCCAGTACTCGCCTAAGTGTTTGAATATCCTACCGAGTGGTGAGCAAGCCTCACACTCGGAGGCTTAGC
>NC_041386.1:37084698-37085507 GCF_002162155.2 Triticum dicoccoides | reverse complement strand
CCTCCCACTCGGAGGCTTAGCTGTAGTCCAGTACTCGCCTAAGTTTGAAAAATCCTACCGAGTGGAGAGCGACCCTCCCACTCAGGGGCTTAGCTGTAGTCCAGTAATCGCCTAAGTGTTTGAAAATCCTACCGAGTGGTGAGCCAGCCTCCCACTCGGGGGCTTAGCTGCAGTCCAGTACTCGCCTAAGTGTTTGAAAATCCTACCGAGTGGTGAGCCAGCCTCCCACTCGGGGGGCTTAGCTGCAGTCCAGTACTCGCCTAAGTGTTTGAAAATCCTACCGAGTGGTGAGCCAGCCTCCGACTCGGAGGCTTAGCTGAACTGCAGTACTCGCCAAATTTTTGAAAATCCTACCGAGTGGTGAGCCAGCCTCCCACTCGGGGGCTTAGCTGCAGTCCAGTACTTGCCTAAGTGTTTGAAAATCCTACCGAGTGGTGAGCCAGCCTCCCACTTGGGGGCTTAGCTGCAGTCCAGTACTTGCGTAAGTGTGAAGATCCTACCGAGTGGAGAGTGACCCTCCCACTCGGAGGCTTAGCTGCAGTCCAGTACTCGCCTAAGCATGAAAATCCTACCGAGTGGAGAGCGAACCTCCCACTCGGGGGCTTAGCTGCAGTCCAGTACTCGCCTAAGTTTGAAAAATCCTACCGAGTGGAGAGCAACCCTCCCACTCAGAGGCTTAGCTGTAGTCTAGTACTCGCCTAAGTTTGAAAAATCCTACCGAGTGGAGAGCGACCCTCCCACTCGGAGGCCTAGCTGTAGTCCAGTACTCGCCTAAGTTTGAAAAATCCTACCGAGTGGAGAGCGACCCT
>NC_041386.1:37052669-37084581 GCF_002162155.2 Triticum dicoccoides | reverse complement strand
GTGCGGGTTGACTGCTACCTTCTCCTTGGGAGCTTCGCCACAAATACAATGTGCGCTCCACTGCCGACCCGCAAGGACGACGAGGTGCCGGTCGACTGCTACCTTCTCCTTGGGAGCTTCGCCACAAATACAATGTGCGCTCCACCGCTGACCCGCAAGGATGACGAGGTGCAGGTCGACTGCTACCTTCTCCTTGGGAGCCTCGCCACAAATACGATGTACGCTCCATAGCCGACCCACAAGGACGGCGAGGTGCGGGTCGACTGCTACCTTCTCCTTCAGAGTTGCGCCACAAATACAAAGGTTGTCTCGAGTAAAGAACGATTTCCACTCGACGGAGGATTCATGAAGATATTCAACGATAAACCAAGTTCAGATAAAACCTAAAGGTTCCGGACCACAGATCGAAGTGCTCGGGCATTCAGCCTGAAAGAGTTTAACGGTTAAAAAAACCACTCGGCATTCCGAGGCAAATTTAAGGTGAGGCATAAAAGTTTGTTCACTCCACGGGAGGAGGACTAGCAGGATCGACGAACTCATCTAAGTCGACGCCGTCGGCGATCCGAGTGGCTGCAGCGATGAAAGTCTCCATAAAAGATCGAAAGTCATGCTTCTGGGTGTTGGCGACCTTGATTGCTGCCAGCTTATCTTGTCGCACCTCCTTGCAATGGACGCAAACCAAAGACAGAGCCACATCAGCACCACACCGGGCAGAAGATTTCTTCCACTCCTGCACTCGGTCAGGGATTTCGTTAAGTCGAGTAATCAGGGACTCAAGATCATTCTGGAGCGTGGCCTCTAGCCAAAGTGCCGGGTCGATCCGTGACATGGCGACCTTCAGTCGAGCCAAGTAGTCCACGACACCGTCGATGCGAGATTCCAGTCGGAGCAGATTCATGGCAGTTTCATCTTTCACGGGGGAATTGATTGGGTCCAAACCTAGCTCAATCCGCCCAGTCTCCTCCTCAAAGTTCTGGCAAAACTCTGCATTCACGATCCAAGGATAAGTCAACTTTCGTACGCTGAGTCGACACAAAAAAAATCAGTCGGAGCAAAATGTGCACCTTCAAGCTTGATGAACAACTTCTTGGCAAGGCTCCTCAGATAGCTCTCCAGATCGTCCCTCCTGCGAGCGATGCCTTCCATCTTCTCGCACAGGTTGAGGTTCTCCTTCTTCCAGCGCGAGCACTCCTTGTCGCTTCGTTCAGAGCAGATTTTAGCTTGGTATTCTCTTCTTCCAACTGGCCGACCGAAGCCAGTTTCTGTTCAGCCAGAGCGGTTCTATCGTCATCTTCCTTTCGAGCATCAGCCAAATCCTGATCCTTCTTCGCCAGAGCTTCTCTCAATTTTTCTGCAAAGAAACGATGCTTGATTCGGAAAGAGCAGAAGGATACTCAAGCCTAAGACAGACCAGTCGACAAACTTGTCTTACCAGTGGTGCCGTCCTTGACCTTTTGTAGCTCTGTCTTGGCCAGCTCCAAGTCAAGGTTCAGTTGGATCTGCTGTTTCTCCAAGTCAGCAAAGCGAGCTCCAAGATCACAAGATTTCTAAAATCAAAGAGGAGAAGTTATTTTACAGCGAAAAACGACAAAGACAATAAGTACTAAGACTACGGTCGACTGCCCGCAGTCCACCATAGTCTCGGGGACTACACCCAGTGGGTGCACTTTGCGTGCCCCCACCGGTTCTGATCCCACTCGACCGGCCCACCGGAGTTGAGTGCAGAGAATTAAAAAAAGAGGAGAGAAAGTAGAACTCAGACCACAGTCGACTGCCAGCAGTCGACCCCGGTCTCGGGGACTACACCCAGTGGGTGCACTTGGCGTGCCCCCACCGGTTCTGATCCCACTCGACCAGACCGAGTGGAAGAGACAAACTATCAGTTCGGTTTACACTCAGCATGCCTCCACTAGTTCAAAAATTCAATCGACGCACCCAGTGGGTGTACAGATGCAAAGATTTTCGGAAAGAATCTTCAGATAGCATATCCTAACAGAACAAGCGGTGACCAACTAACCTGAACGTTGCTTTGGAGAGCCGAGCTGGCGTCGTAGGCGGCCTGACTGGCGTCCCGCATCGTCTTCATCTTCTCCATCATGATGCCCGCCTAGCGTATGGCTTCCCTGGCAGCATTCACTTCATCCTCTGGGACATGATGGGTCGCAAAAACTGAAGGTGGGTCGACAGGGGCCTGAGCAGTCGACGAAGAAGGCAAGGCACTTGACAATGGCACGGCGAAGGTAACAGAACCCCGATTGGCGTCGCCAGTGTCCTGAACGACTGGTTCCGCCCTCGGCGTCGACTGTGACACCTTGCTCGCAGGAGCTTGCCTATTCTTCCTCGTCAAAGGCCTCTCGGGCTCTTCATCATCATCGGGGAGGTCGATAATGTTGGGAGCTGTGTAAAGTTCAGTCGCCAAAATCACATCACCCAATGGTACACATTGCAGTTGAATCGACCAAAATAAAGAGAGAATGGCAGAAATCATACCCATATTAGAAGTGACCACATCCTCCATCACCTCATCATCGTCCCTGTAAGCTGAGGTCCCGGAAGTAGCAGCGCTGCCAGTTCCAAAGTTCGTCTGGTTAAAACAAGAAAAACAAACAGCACGGGGCGTCGAGTGAATATAAAGGGAGACACTCACGAGAAGCGATGGGGATGTCAATCTTGATCTTCGGCAACGCCTTCCGAAGCTTCGGCTCTGCGACTTTGGGATGCTTTGACGCTTTTTCAGCTGGAGTCGGCGAAGAGGTCCGAGGATGATTTGAAGATTGACCGGCTTGAGCAATCGCCTTTTCACGGGCGCTTGGTCGTTCTTGGTCAAGCTTGGACCGCCTCTCCCTGCGAGGGGGCGACTCGACTTCTTCTTCGTCACTCGGGTCGTCGCTTTCTTCATCCCCTTCACCGTCAGAGTCCCATTCGCCACTGTCGCCGCCGCTCGCCTCTCCTTCCGGGTCCTACTCTTGCTCTCCGTTGGGCATTGAATACATTTCGATAATGGCCTGAAAGAAAGCAGGGAGAACAAAGTCAGTCGATGCAGTATAGGCAGCTGCGCGAGTGAATTCAGATTACAATCAAAAGCTCAGAATCGGACCTTCTCTGGTACATGGGACTGGTCGAATGGAGGAACTCTCCTGGCTCCCCTGGGGTTGTCCTTGTTTCCGGTCATGCCCGACAGCCACTTCTCCAGTGTGTCGTCATCGACCTCCTTCGAGTGAATCCGAGTGGAGTCTTCAAGACCCAAATACATCCACATCAGATGGTCTCGAGCTTGAAGAGGCTGGATGCGCCGCCGAAGGAAGACCTCCAAGAGATCCATTCCGGTGACCCCGTCACGGATAAGCTGGACCACTCGCTCGACTAGCACCCTCACCTGCGCCTTCTCCTCCGGGAGCACCTTCAAAGGGGAGGGTTTCCCCACCTGGTCCATGGTAAAGGGAGGGAGGCCAGTCAACTGCCCTGGCATCGACTGGTCTTTGCAGTAAAACCAGGTCGACTGCCATCCGCGAACCGAGTCGGGAAGAATCATGGCCGGAAAGGAACTTTTCCCTCTCATCTGAACACCAAGACCCCCACACATCTGAATCACTTGAGTACTCTCATCACTCGGGTTGGCCTTTTTCACCATCTGGGAGCGACGAGTGAAAATGTGCTTGAAAAGGCCCCAGTGAGGCCGACAACCCAGGAAATTCTCACACAAAGAAACGAAATTGGCGAGATAAACGATTGTGTTGGGAGTGAAGTGATGAAGTTGAGCCCCAAAGAAGTTCAGAAATCCCCGAAAGAAAGGGTGAGGAGGCAAGGAAAATCCATGGTCGACGTGGGTGGCAAGGAGAACGCGCTCACCCTCCCGAGGTTGCGGCTCAGATTCCTTCCTCAGAAGCCGCACCGATTCATAGGGAATCGGCCCTCTCTCGGCTAGGTCGTCGAGGTCCTCTTGGGTGATCGTCGAGCGGATCCAGTCGCCCTGGATCCAGCCCTTCGGCATGCCGGTTCGCGAGGAAGATCCACCCCGACTGGTCGCCTTCCCCTTCGCCCTAACTATCGCCTTCTTCGCCCGCTCCAGAGCCGCCGTTGTCAGGACCCCGACTCGATGTCACATCGATCTAGCCGGTAACACCTCATATCACTTTGCGGCCTCACGCACGGTATCCCCACGGGTGTCGCCTTACCTTTGCCCGGGACCGTTTGTGCATTTTGGCTCACGTATATGATAGTGTCGCTAGCATCCATATGATAAAGAGCCCGGGCTGACATGACTAGTCGTAAACCCAAAGTGGCACAGACTTACAGGGACAGGCATCCATGACCCAGCTTCGAACGTGTCGGTCATCAGCAAATGGGTCTGGGCTGTAGCACCGGGCTAGCAGGACTCCGGTAAACCGGGCTGTAGCGGGCTAACAGGACTCCGGTACTCAAAGCGTGACATTTCCCCGAAGGGACAGACACAGGAACGAAGAAGGACACATGCCGGCCAGCCTAAGTGTTCCAGAGCAGTAGCAAGCTACCATGGCTCAGCGGTAACACTAGGAGACATTTTCCGGTAAGAGAGGCTACTAAAGATAAACAACTAGATAGTCAGATCCCACACATACCAAGCATTTCAATCATACACACAATATGCTCGATATGTGCAAATACAACGAAGCATCACAACATGACTCTACGACACAAGTACTTTATTTAAGGCTCAGAGAGCCATACATAACATACACAAAGGTACGGGTCTCACGACCCAACATACAAGTCATACAGTCATACAAACTAGCAGCGGAAGTAACTTGTCTGAGTACAAACAACTAGTAAAATAAAAGAGGCTTGGAAAGCCTAGCTATACTATAAGGTCCTTCACAAGCTCAGGGTCACCACCTGGGTCTTTAGCCTACTCGTTGATGTCAACGTCTACATAGAACCCATCAGAAGGGGTTGCAGCGTCTTCTGTAAAAAATGTAGATTATAGCAACATGAGTACAAAGGTACTCAGCAAGACTTACATCAGATCCTACATACATGCATATTATCAAGAAGGGTTGGTGGAGTTATTGCAGCAAGCCAGCTTTGACTCTTGGCTAGACTATCCTACGATACTCCAACTTGAAATGGTTTTGCGCACACGAGTCCACTACTCACCACTTCAATACACTACCGAGGATCCACCTCCGTCTTCCTACGGAAGAGCCATCCTCGGCACTCACACTTATCTTGAGGCTTTTAGTAGTTTCCATTTACTTGTCTATGAACTGTATAGGCAACCAAGTAGTCCTTTACCGCGGACGCGGCTATTCGAATAGATCATGTTAACCCTGCAGGGGTGTACTTCTTCATACACGCTCTCACCACTTACCTTCGTTTACTCGACATGTACTCGGCAACCTTCAAGCGGAAGCCCAACGTGGGTGTCGGCCACGACCTACCTAATCACCTAAGCCTCCAGTCCAGGTTTATCGCCTATTCAGGTTCCATCCGCAGGGAGTCCGGCCGAGGTTTCCCATACGGCCCCGAACGATGTGAACAGGGTTCCCGAGATACCTAACGGGTATTCGGTACACCCGGCCACGTACCTACCGCATCACAGCCCACCCCTACGGTCAGCGCTGTCCACGGCTTCCAGTAGGCTACAAACACCAGAAACTACTTGCAACTCCTGGACGGAGAACTAGGGTGAATAAGAAGCCGAGAGGGTCCATTGGTTTCGGGCCCAATGCATGGTAGTAGCTGATTCTTAAATCACACATACAGATCTCAGTGCTTAAGGTCGGCTTCAATGAAACAACCCACCATGTACTCCTACATGGCCTCTCATCGATACCTTTACCAAATCGTGTTCACCACACCACTCTCATTACCGACATAATCATTTCACTCTAGCCCATCACCCAGATGAACCAGACCTGACACGACTCTAAGCATAGCAGGCATAGCAAGGTAGGAACAACATATACATATGGCTCAATCAACTCCTACACATGCTAGTGGGTTTCATCTAGTTACTGTGGCAATGACAGGTCATGCAGAGGAAATGGGTTCAACTACCGTAGCACACAGCAGTTTGAAACGCGTTGTCTTAATGCAGTAAAAGAGAGCAGGAGCGAGAACATGGGATTGTATCGATATGATCAAATGGTTGGTTGCTTGCCTGATGGTTCGATGCACTGATACGGTTCTTCGTTAGGGTAATCACGGTACTCCTCGGAGGCAGAACCTGTCGCAAAGGACATCGATACACAACCATCACCAAACAATGTGCAACAATATGATGCATGCATGAAACATGGCAATATGAGTGTGTTGGGCTAATGCAACTAAAACCAGAAGGGTTTGAACAAATTTGAATCAAAGATTCAAATTTCAAACTCAAACATGGCCTTTTAAAGTGCTTTTCTTTGTTCTGCTTAAAACATCAATTTAACTTGTTTGATCATGCATGAAAATAGTACAGATGGATAGCTTGGATTTTTCTGATCATTTTTCATATATAATTTGTCCAATTTGGAGTTACAGAATAAAAGTTATGAATTTTTGAAGTTTAAATAATATTCTGGAATTTCCTGATTTAATTTACATCCAGAAATATAATTATTGCGCCAGCATGACGTCAGCATGACGTCAGTGGTCAACTGCGGCTGGCTGGGGTCAAACCTGACGTGTGGGGGCCACACGTCAGTGACAGGGGGGTTTAACAGGATTAAATTAATCCTAATTAGGGATTAGTGGCGCTGGGGCCCACTGGTCAGTGTCAGGGGGTTAACTAACAGTGGTTAGCGCTAATCCTAATTAGCTACAGGGCTGGGCCCACCTGTCAGGGACTCAGGGGAGTCCTGCCGTGGTCAAAGTGGGTCAAACCCACCGGCGACATGACGCCGGCGAGGCCCGAGACGGCGGCGCGATGCGGGATCGCGCTACAGGGCACGGGCGAGGCCGTGCTTGGGCTCGTTGGAGAGCCCTTGCTCCCGCGCGTCGAACGGTGGGGGTGGCCGTGCCTGGGGTGGTCTAAGTCGACGGCGGCGAGCTCGTGAGCGGCGGCCGGAGTTCGGGTGCGGTCGGAAACGGCGTTGCAGGGTGTTTGGGGAGACGTTGGTGCGTGCTGCGTGCTCCTAGTGAGGTGTGGAGCACGATAGTGTGCTCGGTTGGGCGCTACGGTGACCGTGGCCACGACGGCGACGTCGCCGGCAGCGTCGAGCTTCGGAGCTCAAGGGGGCGGCAGCTACAGAAGGCTAGGGACGACGGGGCAAGGGGGAATCGAATCGGTGGCTCACCGCGGAGCTGTAGGGATGGTTAGCGGGCTCGGGGACGGCCGGAGTGCAGCGAATCGACGGCGATGACCTCCGGTGGCCGAGGAGGGGAACGGCGACGTAGGCGGCGATGCAGGGCTTCCGGAGACCCGTGGAGCGGTGGGGAGGAAGAGGGGGTCGAGGCGGAGCTCCTGAGCTAGTCGGGGGAGCGAGGGGTGGCCGGAGACGGCTGCTGTGGCGAACGGCGGCGAGGGTGGTGTTCGGCCGTGTGAGAGAGAGAGCGAGGGAGAGGAGGGAGGAACTGAGGGAGAGTGAGAGAGAGCAGGGGGGAGGCGTGGCGTCGTCCAGGGCATCGAGCGAGGAGGGGAGGGCAGGCAGGCAGCCGAGCAGGTGGCGTGGCGCGGTGGCGCGCGCGCGCGCCGGCCACACTCCCCTCCCTCTGTCGAGGACGAAGACGACAGAGGAGGGAGGCGGGCTGGGCCGCCTGCTGGCTGGGCTGCACAGGGAGGAGCCCAGGTAAGCTCCTCCTGTTATTTATTTTTCTGTTTTCTAATTTCTGACATTTGTTTTGATTTAAATAATATATTAAATCATTTATTTAACTTATGCCAATTTTTGCAGGAGCTAAATATATTATTCTAGAGCTCCTTTATAATTGGCATAATATTTGGACATATATTAATATATATAATTAATATATTTCCAATGCAAATATTTATGCATTAATTCCAAATGCCCAAAATAAATACCTATGAGCTCTTAAAAATATTGGTTTGATTTTTATCTCTGTCCAATATTTTCAGAGAGCAACATGAGCATTTTCTTGGACCCTTTTGGAGAAATTTTTATTTGGGTCATTTTCAAAATGATTCTGAGGGTTTCACAGATCCCCATTTCAAGTTTCTGATGAAAGATTAAACATGATGCAACACTCTAATGCATGACTAGCTAGGGTGTGACAACTCACCCCCACTCAAAAGAATCTCGTCCCGAGATTTTGGTTCCTCCGGGAAGAAGGCGGGATACTCAAGTCGAAGACGATCCTCCCTTTCCCAAGTTGCTTCATCCTCAGAATGGTGCGACCATTGAACTTTGAGAAACTTGATATTATGACGTCGGGTGGTACGTTCGGCCTGATCGAGGATACGAATGGGGTACTCTCGATAGGTAAGATTATCTTGGAGATCAAGAGTTTCATGGTCCACTTCACGGATAGGATCCGAGAAGCAACGCCTGAGTTGAGAAACGTGGAAGACATCGTGGACTCTGGAGAGATGCGGAGGTAGTTCCAACTGGTAGGCAACTTCTCCTCGTTTGGCGAGAATGCGAAAAGGTCCAATGTAACGAGGAGCCAATTTGCCTTTGATACCGAAACGATGGGTTCCCTTCAGAGGGGTGACCCGAAGATAAGCCTTCTCGTCAACCTCGAAAGTCATAGCCTTATGTTTTCGGTCATATTGACTCTTCTGATGAGATTGGGCTGTTTTCAACTTTTCACGAACGATGCGAACTTGTTCTTCTGCTTCCTGAATCATGTCCGGGCCAAAGAATTGTCTTTCCCCGGTCTCTGACCAGTTAAGGGGTGTTCGACACCGTCGTCCATAGAGAACTTCAAAAGGGGCTTTACCCAAGCTAGATTGATAGCTGTTGTTGTAAGCGAATTCGGCAAATGGAAGGCACTTCTCCCAGTCCATTCCGAACGAGATAACAGAGGCTCGAAGCATGTCTTCTAGAATTTGGTTGACGCGTTCCACTTGACCACTTGACTGAGGGTGGAAAGCGGTGCTAAAGGAGAGACGGGTTCCCATAGCATTTTGGAAACTTTCCCAAAATCGAGAGGTGAAAAGACTTCCTCGATCCGAGTTGATTTCCAAAGGAACACCATGGAGGGACACTATTCGGGAGATGTATAAGTCTGCCAGCTGGCTAGCGGTTATACTCTCACGAACAGGTAAGAAATGGGCTACTTTGGAAAGACGATCGACCACGACGAAAATAACATTATTCCCTCTCTTGGTCCTGGGAAAACCGGTAATGAAATCCATACCAATTTTATCCCATTTCCATTCAGGAATAGCTAAGGGTTGAAGGGTGCCAGCAGGCCGTTGATGCTCTGCTTTTACGCGACGACAGACGTCGCAATTAGCAATATACTGAGCAATTTCTCTCTTCATCCTAGTCCACCAGAACCTCTGGCGTAGGTCCTGATACATCTTAGTACCACCGGGATGAATGGTGAGAGGAGATTCATGAGCTTCCTTAAGGATCAAACGCCTCAGGTTTCGCACTTTGGGAACCACTAGTCGATTCCCGAAGTATACGACCCCTTGATCATTAATGGAGAAGCAATCCGCAATTCCTTTCTGAATGTTTCTCTTGATGCGGGAGATTCCCGGATCTACCTTCTGTGCTTTGATAATTTGATCCGTAAGGGTAGGTTTTGCCACCAAGGTAGAAAGAAAACCTTGAGGTACAATGTGAAGGTTAAGCTTCCGAAATTCCTCATGGAGAAGCGGTTGACTTTGTTGTAACATCAGATTGTTACAATAGGATTTACGACTTAGCGCATCAGCCATGATGTTGGCTTTCCCTGGGGTGTAGGTTATCCCTAAATCGAAGTCTGTGATCAATTCAACCCAACGTCTTTGCCTGAGATTCAGATCCGGTTGGGTGAAAATGTACTTCAGACTTTGGTGATCAGTGAATATTTCGCAACGATTACCGAGGAGGTAATGTCGCCAGGTCTTAAGTGCATAGACTACGGCTGCAAGCTCTAGATCATGAGTAGGATAATTCTCCTCATGTGGGTGCAATTGCCGTGAAGCGTAGGCAATTACATGTCGATCTTGCATAAGGATGCAACCTAGTCCTTGTCGCGAGGCGTCGCAGTAGATAACAAAGTCTTTGGAGAAGTCTGGCGGTACCAGTACGGGAGCAGAAGTCAGGCGTCTTTTCAGTTCCTGAAAGCTGTGCTCACATTGTGGAGTCCACTCGAACTTCTTATCTTTCTTGAGGAGTTCGGTTAGAGGTTTAGCAACCTTGGAGAAGTTCTCGACAAAGCGACGACAATAGCTCGCTAAGCCCAGAAAACTCCGAACTTGCTTGACCGATTCAGGTGGAGTCCAATTAAGGACGGCTTGAACTCGCTCAGGGTTAACAGCAATACCTCTACCAGATATTACATGACCCAGATAGGTCACTTCTGGCAACCAGAATTCACATTTAGAAAATTTGGCATAAAGGCGATGCTCTCGAAGTTTCTGCAACACTAGCCTTAGATGTTCGGCATGTTCTTCCTCGTTCTTGGAGTAGATGAGTATATCATCGAGGTAAACCACGACGAATTTATCCAAATACTCCATGAAGATTGAGTTCATTAACCGAGAAAAGGTGGCTGGAGCGTTGGTTAAACCGAAGGACATGACAGTGTACTCGTATTGGCCATAACGAGTAACAAAGGCCGTCTTAGGAATGTCCCCGTTTCTGATTTTGATTTGATGGTAGCCCAACCTCAAATCCATCTTGGAGAAGACTGAGGATCCAGCGAGCTGATCATACGGGTCGTTGATCCTGGGAAGTGGATATTTGTTCTTGATTGTGACCAAATTGACAGGTCGGTAATCTACAACCATCCGGTCCGTACCATCCTTCTTCTTGACGAATAGGACGGGGCAAGCCCACGGAGATGAGCTAGGTCGGATGAAACCCTTTTTCAAGGACTCATCGAGTTGTTTCTTAAGCTCGGCTAGTTCTAGGGGTGCCATCTTATAAGGTCTTCTAGCAATCGGAACGGTTCCTGGAATGAGGTCTATTACGAACTCAACATCCCTGTCAGGTGGAACACCTGGCAATTCTTCTGGGAAGACATCCGGGAAGTTACGGACTACCGGCACGTCCTCAAGGTCTGGCAAAGGGCTGGCGTTAAGAGAATATAATTGTCGCTTGGCTATTCGGGTCAAGACATTGACTATCTTCCCCGAAGGATGGGTGAGTTGAACAGTCCTAGAGAAGCAATCAATTTTGGCTTGATGAGCTGACATCCAGTCCATACCCAAAATGATATTAATATCTGAAGATTTAAGGGCTATCAAAGACGCGAGGAAAACAAGTCTGTCGACTTGGATTTCATTTCCATAGCTTACCCTAGAGGTCTGCCATCTAGAACCAGGGGTAGAAATTTCCATAGTGGATGGCATGTCACAGAATGCAACGTTATGCAAACGAGCATAATTTTCAGATATAAAAGAATGAGAGGCTCCTGTATCGAAAAGAACAGATGCCGGGTGGCAATTAACAAGAAGCGTACCGAGAACGACGTTGGGATCCTCTTGAGCTTGTTCGGCAGAGATACAGTTGACATGGCCACGTGAAGCGGTGACCGGTTTGGCGTGGAACACTTTCCCTGTCGGCTTGCCACGGCCAACAGCTTTAGCAGATTGATTGGGGTTGGTCTGGGGACACTCACGCATATAGTGACCAGATTCCCAACACTTGAAACAAGTCATGGAACTGGTACGTGGAGGAGCATTGTTGGTTGGACCCCCATAGGGCTTGGCCGGTGCAGACTGTTGGACGGGGCGAGGCGCCTGGAAGGATGGCCTCGGTGTGAACCTGGGTGGCAGGGCGGTGTTGGGTACCCACACGCGGCGCTTCTGAGGACCAGCACCGGATGAGGAACCCATATCACGGCCATGCTTGCGTGTTGCGTCATAGTCAGTCTGACCAGTTTCAGCACTGATGGCTTTGTTGACAAGTTTCTGGAAGGATGTGCACTCATGCAGACGGAGGTCACGGCGAAGCTCAGGACTAAGGCCCTTACGGAACCTTGCTTGCTTCTTGGCGTCAGTAGAAACTTCCTCGGTTGCATATCGTGCGAGATTACCAAACTCCCTGCTGTAAGCATCCACAGAAAGTCGGCCTTGGGTGAAACTGCAAAATTCTTCACGTTTACGGTCCATGAGACCCTCCGGAATGTGATGTTCACGGAAAGCCTCATTGAACTCAGCCCAAGTAGTGACATGGCCCGCTGGGCGCATAGCTCCATAATTCTCCCACCATAGACTGGCGGGGCCTTCAAGATGATATGCAGCAAAGGTGACCTTGTCAGCCTCCGCTACCAGCGCGGAACGCAGTTTGTGAGAGATACTGCGAAGCCAGTCATCAGCGTCGAGAGGCTCGACGGAGTGGTGGAACGTGGGTGGATGTAATTTGATAAAATCACTGAGTGACACCACGTTAATCCTCTGATGGTGTGTTGTATTCTGTTCAATACGCTCCAACAAACGGTTGGTCTCCCGCTTGTTTCTCTCAGCTTCCATCATAACCTCGGCTAGGGAAGGAGGATGAGGCAGATTTTCATTCCTGCCTTCACTGCCTTCGGCCTGCTCTTGAGAAGCAGGGTTAGCGCGCGTATTGACCATCCTAGGTAAACAAGACAATGATTTAGTCAGAATGATAAAATTCCGACATAGGATAAAAATGTAAGGAATAACTCGAAATGCAAGATGATCATCCGTATGACATGGTAGATACAGAAACTGCTTCTTTATTCCATCGTCATACACACCATACAGGGTTTAGTACAAGACCAAACAAAGTACTATTACGGTGAAAAGAGGATTACATCTCATCGGAGGCATCCCAAGCTCCTATACATTATTTTTTCTACACCTCCGGAAAGGGTACAAACTAGGTCATATCCCACGAGTCACGCGGGACGATAGATGACATAGCTAGTGCGAACTAGTGATACTACCACTAACTCAGACCGATCCGTAGTAGTCCTCGTAGAAGTCACCTCCATAGCCTGGAAGCTCAACATGATCATCCGGAAACAAACGATCTCGCGGAGCTTGTGGACCATAGGGGCTAGGATGAGGCCTTGGACCAACAGACGGTGGCCTGCGGGGACCGCGAGGTGGGGTGATGCCTCCTACATCACGCCAAACCATCACGTCTGGCAGAGCAGATCTCACAGGATAGAGATCGCGCATATCTGAATATCCAGCTTGCACCGCCGGTGCGAACCGAGTCAAAGTGGCCCAGTGGTCAGCACGGGTATTGAAGAGCTCTAACCTCAAGGCCCGATTTTCACGGTCCTTATCCTCGAGCATCTCAGCAGTGGTGCGAGTCCGTGAATCCTCCTGGGTGGGGTCAGCATAGATAGCCTGGAGATACCCTTGTGCTCCCGGAAGTGATCCTGGCATATACCGGAAATCAGAGTCCCAAAATAGACCAGATCTGACTCGCATAATGGTCATCATAGAGTAGGCGGCGTCCTGCACAGCCATCTCAATAGTAACCCCGAGTCCATAGGAGCAGTGAAGGGGCTCGGTGGATCCAGGATAAGATGGAAATATCCGGACAGTGCAGAGATACTGGCTTTGATTAAAGTCTCGGAATTGCTCTTCGACCGTGTACTCGGGATACCAGCGGTATCCAGCCTCAGTCATTACCCTGACCAACTTGGCAGTATGGCCGGGTACATCTAGGCATTGAGTCAGGCGAACCACTTGATTGAGGTCGCGAGTGGCCATCTGAAAGCACAATCATAATGCAAGGCATTAGAATTTCTAGCAAAATTTCGGCAGCATAACAGCTGTAAATGCTCAAGAAGGATTTTGAGACATTTGACAAAGGATTTCGTACACACTCAACATCATCATATCAAAGTTCTGAATCCATTCTAATCAACATAATGTGGTAGTAGAACTGAACTAGGCTTGTATCCATCAAACTTATAAGGTACTACTGATTAGTAACACGTGATCCTGATAGAGAGAATAGGTCCTAATTCCTTAACCCCCGGTGGAAGAATGGACTGACTCAGATCAGAATGTCATAAGATAAAGGAGTAAAAAAAAGAGCCTTACGTTCCAACCCACAAACAATTCCCCTACATATAACTAAAGAATTTCTAGACTCAACATCGACCAGTTTGGCTTGGAGAACCTACAGGCAGTCCGGCTCTGATGCCAACGCTGTCAGGACCCCGACTCGATGTCACATCGATCTAGCCGGTAACACCTCATATCACTTTGCGGCCTCACGCACGGTATCCCCACGGGTGTCGCCTTACCTTTGCCCGGGACCGTTTGCGCATTTTGGCTCACGTATATGATAGTGTCGCTAGCATCCATATGATAAAGAGCCCGGGCTGACATGACTAGTCGTAAACCCAAAGTGGCACAGACTTACAGGGACAGGCATCCATGACCCAGCTTCGAACGTGTCGGTCATCAGCAAATGGGTCCGGGCTGTAGCACTGGGCTAGCAGGACTCTGGTAAACCGGGCTGTAGCGGGCTAACAGGACTCCGGTACTAAAAGCGTGACATTTCCCCGAAGGGACAAACACAGGAACGAAGAAGGACACATGCCGGCCAGCCTAAGTGTTCCAGAGCAGTAGCAAGCTACCATGGCTCAGCGGTAACACTAGGAGACATTTCCCGGTAAGAGAGGCTACTAAAGATAAACAACTAGATAGTCAGATCCCACACATACCAAGCATTTCAATCATACACACAATATGCTCGATATGTGCAAATACAACGAAGCATCACAACATGACTCTACGACACAAGTACTTTATTTAAGGCTCAGAGAGCCATACATAACATACACAAAGGTACGGGTCTCATGACCCAACATACAAGTCATACAGTCATACAAACCAGCAGCGGAACTAACTTGTCTGAGTACAGACAACTAGTAAAATAAAAGAGGCTTGGAAAGCCTAGCTATACTACAAGGTCCTTCACAAGCTCAGGGTCACCACCTGGGTCTTTAGCCTACTCGTTGATGTCAACGTCTACATAGAACCCATCAGAAGGGGTTGCAGCGTCTTCTGTAAAAAATGTAGATTATAGCAACATGAGTACAAAGGTACTCAGCAAGACTTACATCAGATCCTACATACATGCATATTATCAAGAAGGGTTGGTGGAGTTATTGCAGCAAGCCAGCTTTGACTCTTGGCTAGACTATCCTACGATACTCCAACTTGAAATGGTTTTGCGCACACGAGTCCACTACTCACCACTTCAATACACTACCGAGGATCCACCTCCGTCTTCCTACGGAAGAGCCATCCTCGGCACTCACACTTATCTTGAGGCTTTTAGTAGTTTCCATTTACTTGTCTATGAACTGTATAGGCAACCAAGTAGTCCTTTACCGCGGACGCGGCTATTCGAATAGATCATGTTAACCCTGCAGGGGTGTACTTCTTCATACACGCTCTCACCACTTACCTTCGTTTACTCGACATGTACTCGGCAACCTTCAAGCGGAAGCCCAACGTGGGTGTCGGCCACGACCTACCTAATCACCTAAGCCTCCAGTCCAGGTTTATCGCCTATTCAGGTTCCATCCGCAGGGAGTCCGGCCGAGGTTTCCCATACGGCCCCGAACGATGTGAACAGGGTTCCCGAGATACCTAACGGGTATTCGGTACACCCGGCCACGTACCTACCGCATCACAGCCCACCCCTACGGTCAGTGCTGTCCACGGCCTCCAGTAGGCTACAAACACCAGAAACTACTTGCAACTCCTGGACGGAGAACTAGGGTGAATAAGAAGCCGAGAGGGTCCATTGGTTTCGGGCCCAATGCATGGTAGTAGTTGATTCTTAAATCACACATACAGATCTCAGTGCTTAAGGTCGGCTTCAATGAAACAACCCACCATGTACTCCTACATGGCCTCTCATCGATACCTTTACCAAATCGTGTTCACCACACCACTCTCATTACCGACATAATCATTTCACTCTAGCCCATCACCCAGATGAACCAGACCTGACACGACTCTAAGCATAGCAGGCATAGCAAGGTAGGAACAACACATACATATGGCTCAATCAACTCCTACACATGCTAGTGGGTTTCATCTAGTTACTGTGGCAATGACAGGTCATGCAGAGGAAATGGGTTCAACTACCGTAGCACACAGCAGTTTGAATCGTGTTGTCTTAATGCAGTAAAAGAGAGCAGGAGCGAGAACATGGGATTGTATCGATATGATCAAATGGTTGGTTGCTTGCCTGATGGTTCGATGCACGGATACGGTTCTTCGTTAGGGTAGTCACGGTACTCCTCGGGGACAGATCCTGTCGTAAAGGATAACGATACACAGGCATCACCAAACAATGTGCAACAATATGATGCATGCATGAAACATGGCAATATGAGTGTGTTGGGCTAATGCAACTAAAGCTACCAACGCTGTCAGGACCCCGACTCGATGTCACATCGATCTAGCTGGTAACACCTCATATCACTTTGCGGCCTCACGCACGGTATCCCCACGGGTGTCGTCTTACCTTTTCCCGGGACCGTTTGCGCCTTTTGGCTCGCGTATATGAAAGTGTCGCTAGCATCCATATGATAAAGAGCCCGGGCTGACATGACTAGTCGTAAACCCAAAGTGGCACAGACTTACAGGGACAGGCATCCATGACCCAGCTTCGAACATGTCGGTCATCAGCAAGTGGGTCCGGGCTGTAGCACTGGGCTAGCAGGACTCCGGTAAACCGGGCTGTAGCGGGCTAACAGGACTCCGGTACTCAAAGCGTGACATTTCCCCGAAGGGACAGACACAGGAACGAAGAAGGACACATGCCGGCCAGCCTAAGTGTTCCAGAGCAGTAGCAAGCTACCATGGCTCAGCGGTAACAATAGGAGACATTTCCCGGTAAGAGAGGCTACCAAAGATAAACAACTAGATAGTCAGATCCCACACATACCAAGCATTTCAATCATACACACAATATGCTCGATATGTGCAAATACAACGAAGCATCACAACATGACTCTATGACACAAGTACTTTATTTAAGGCTCGGTGAGCCATACATAACATACACAAAGGTACGGGTCTCACGACCCCACATACAAGTCATACAGTCATACAAACCAGCAGCGAAAGTAACTTGTCTGAGTACAGACAACTAGTAAAATAAAAGAGGCTTGGAAAGCCTAGCTATACTACGTGGTCCTTCACAAGCTCAGGGTCACCACCTGGGTCTTTAGCCTACTCGTTGATGTCAACGTCTACATAGAACCCATCAGAAGGGGTTGCAGCGTCTTCTGTAAAAATGTAGATTATAGCAACATGAGTACAAAGGTACTCAGCAAGACTTACATCAGATCCTACATACATGCATTGACTCTTGGCTAGGCTAACCTACGATACTCCAACTTGAAATGGTTTTGCGCACACGAGTCCACTACTCACCACTTCAATACACTACCGAGGATCCGCCTCCGTCTTCCTACGGAAGAGCCATCCTCGGCACTCACACTTATCTTGAGGTTTTTAACAGTTTTCATTTACTTGTCTATGAACTGTATAGGCAACCAAGTAGTCCTTTACCGCGGACGCGGCTATTCGAATAGATCATGTTAACCCTGCAGGGGGTACTTCTTCATACACGCTCTCACCACTTACCGTCGTTTACACGACATGTACTCGGCAACCTTCAAGCGGAAGCCCAACGTGGGTGTCGGCCACGACCTACCTAATCACCTAAGCCTCCAGTCCAGGTTTATCGCCTATTCAGGTTCCATCCGCAGGGAGTCCGGCCGAGGTTTCCCATACGGCCCCGAACGATGTGAACAGGGTTCCCGAGATACCTAACGGGTATTCGGTACACCCGGCCACGTACCTACCGCATCACAGCCCACCCCTACGGTCAGCGCTGTCCACGGCCTCCAGTAGGCTACAAACACCAGAAACTACTTGCAACTCCTGGACGAAGAACTAGGGTGAATAAGAAGTCGAGAGGGTCCATTGGTTTCGGGCCCAATGCATGGTAGTAGCTGATTCTTAAATCACACATACAGATCTCAGTGCTTAAGGTCGGCTTCAATGAAACAACCCACCATGTACTCCTACATGGCCTCTCATCGATACCTTTACCAAATCGTGTTCACCACACCACTCTCATTACCGACATAATCATTTCACTCTAGCCCATCACCCAGATGAACCAGACCTGACACGACTCTAAGCATAGCAGGCATAGCAAGGTAGGAACAGCACATACATATGGCTCAATCAACTCCTACACATGCTAGTGGGTTTCATCTAGTTACTGTGGCAATGACAGGTCATGCAGAGGAAATGGGTTCAACTACCGTAGCACACAGCAGTTTGAAACGCGTTGTCTTAATGCAGTAAAAGAGAGCAGGAGCGAGAACATGGGATTGTATCGATATGATCAAATGGTTGGTTGCTTGCCTGATGGTTCGATGCACTGATACGGTTCTTCGTTAGGGTAATCACGGTACTCCTCGGAGGCAGAACCTGTCGCAAAGGACATCGATACACAACCATCACCAAACAATGTGCAACAATATGATGCATGCATGAAACATGGCAATATGAGTGTGTTGGGCTAATGCAACTAAAACCAGAAGGGTTTGAACAAATTTGAATCAAAGATTCAAATTTCAAACTCAAACATGGCCTTTTAAAGTGCTTTTCTTTGTTCTGCTTAAAACATCAATTTAACTTGTTTGATCATGCATGAAAATAGTACAGATGGATAGCTTGGATTTTTCTGATCATTTTTCATATATAATTTGTCCAATTTGGAGTTACAGAATAAAAGTTATGAATTTTTGAAGTTTAAATAATATTCTGGAATTTCCTGATTTAATTTACATCCAGAAATATAATTATTGCGCCAGCATGACGTCAGCATGACGTCAGTTGTCAACTGCGGCTGGCTGGGGTCAAACCTGACGTGTGGGGGCCACACGTCAGTGACAGGGGGGTTTAACAGGATTAAATTAATCCTAATTAGGGATTAGTGGCGCTGGGGCCCACTGGTCAGTGTCAGGGGGTTAACTAACAGTGGTTAGCGCTAATCCTAATTAGCTACAGGGCTGGGCCCACCTGTCAGGGACTCAGGGGAGTCCTGCCGTGGTCAAAGTGGGTCAAACCCACCGGCGACATGACGCCGGCGAGGCCCGAGACGGCGGCGCGATGCGGGATCGCGCTACAGGGCACGGGCGAGGCCGTGCTTGGGCTCGTTGGAGAGCCCTTGCTCCCGCGCGTCGAATGGTGGGGGTGGCCGTGCCTGGGGTGGTCTGAGTCGACGGCGGCGAGCTCGTGAGCGGCGGCCGGAGTTCGGGTGCGGTCGGAAACGGCGTTGCAGGGCGTTTGGGGAGACGTTGGTGCGTGCTGCGTGCTCCTAGTGAGGTGTGGAGCACGATAGTGTGCTCGGTTGGGCGCTACGGTGACCGTGGCCACGACGGCGACGTCGCCGGCGGCGTCGAGCTTCGGAGCTCAAGGGGGCGGCAGCTACAGAAGGCTAGGGACGACGGGGCAAGGGGGAATCGAATCGGTGGCTCACCGCGGAGCTGTAGGGATGGTTAGCGGGCTCGGGGACGGCCGGAGTGCAGCGAATCGACGGCGATGACCTCCGGTGGCCGAGGAGGG
Source organism: Triticum dicoccoides (assembly GCF_002162155.2). Taxonomy (NCBI): domain Eukaryota; kingdom Viridiplantae; phylum Streptophyta; class Magnoliopsida; order Poales; family Poaceae; genus Triticum; species Triticum dicoccoides. The sequence goes on along the minus strand of NC_041386.1, from coordinate 37,064,900 downwards.
GAACGGCGACGTAGGCGGCGATGCAGGGCTTCCGGAGACCCGTGGAGCGGTGGGGAGGAAGAGGGGGTCGAGGCGGAGCTCCTGAGCTAGTCGGGGGAGCGAGGGGTGGCCGGAGACGGCTGCTGTGGCGAACGGCGGCGAGGGTGGTGTTCGGCCGTGTGAGAGAGAGAGCGAGGGAGAGGAGGGAGGAACTGAGGGAGAGTGAGAGAGAGCAGGGGGGAGGCGTGGCGTCGTCCAGGGCATCGAGCGAGGAGGGGAGGGCAGGCAGGCAGCCGAGCAGGTGGCGTGGCGCGGTGGCGCGCGCGCGCGCCGGCCACACTCCCCTCCCTCTGTCGAGGACGAAGACGACAGAGGAGGGAAGCGGGCTGGGCCGCCTGCTGGCTGGGCCGGCCAGCTGGCTGGGCTGCACAGGGAGGAGCCCAGGTAAGCTCCTCCTGTTATTTATTTTTCTGTTTTCTAATTTCTGACATTTGTTTTGATTTAAATAATATATTAAATCATTTATTTAACTTATGCCAATTTTTGCAGGAGCTAAATATATTATTCCAGAGCTCCTTTATAATTGGCATAATATTTGGACATATATTAATATATATAATTAATATATTTCCAATGCAAATATTTATGCATTAATTCCAAATGCCCAAAATAAATACCTATGAGCTCTTAAAAATATTGGTTTGATTTTTATCTCTGTCCAATATTTTCAGAGAGCAACATGAGCATTTTCTTGGACCCTTTTGGAGAAATTTTTATTTGGGTCATTTTCAAAATGATTCTGAGGGTTTCACAGATCCCCATTTCAAGTTTCTGATGAAAGATTAAACATGATGCAACACTCTAATGCATGACTAGCTAGGGTGTGACAGCCGTCTTCTCCTTCCGCATCATCGCTGGCGAGACGCGTACGGAACGATGGCGCTGGGGCGAGAGCGAGCGCGACGAGGGAGGCTGAAGAGGAGAAGAGATAATGGGAACGCACTGTTCAAGAGACCCCGGTCCGACGCCTTATATGAGGCCGCTTCCGAGTGGCTGACTGGTAGGCCCGGGCGGTCCTGTCAAATCCTCGCGCGCGCGATACATGGCAAAAAAGGTGGCGCGGGGTTCGAGGCGGCTCCGCCCTATCCCATCCGATTACTGCGGCCTCCCCCGTCCCGCGCGCTTCCCAAAATTCGGATCCTGTGAAATCTGCGGGCATCAGAACAACTTGTCAGACCAGAGATCTCCTCCACACCATCACTCGGAGCCTATCAAGTAAAGAAACTCACTCGACAAAAAAAACTAAGAATGGATCAAGGCGACTGAAAAGGAAGTTGCTTTCATCACTCAGGTTCATTGATCCGAAATCAGATATGCTCATGGCATGAAAAATGAGTCGGGGAAATCTCAACTCCTTCCCCACTCAAACCTCGATCCATTTGGGGGATAATGATGAAGATATGTACCTAGGGTAGGGTCATGGACCTGTCCAAACTGCCCTATCCAAGGACATCTCTAGAAGAAACCACCTTTCAATCGACTTGGAGGTGTTCCACTCGACAGACTCGAAGACACTCGACCAAGACTAAACCACTCGACAGGGAGAAGACCTAAAGGCACTCCGCACGCTAACGGTCGGTTTTTAAGTAGCTTTTATGGTCATCATAGCACTTTATTAAGGGCGTTACCAGTAACGCCCGACCTTAATGTATTTTAAACCCTGCATAACTGAGGGCCGGAGGGGTCCGGCGAACTCTATATAAGCCACCCCCTCCTTAGTGTAAAGGGTTCACACCCCTGTAATTCATACACGCATAATCCAGTCGACCGCCTCCGGGCTCCGAGATGTAGGGCTGTTACTTCCTCCGAGAAGGGCCTGAACTCGTAAACCTCGTGTACTTACAACTTCTCCATAGCTAAGATCTTGCCTCTCCATACCTACCCCCCCTACATTACTGTCAGACTTAGAACCACGACACATACTACGAGACTTGCAAACTTCAACACAAGTATTTCTCAATTTCACAACTACTCAACTAGCATGAATTTGATATTATTACCTCCATATCTCAAAACAATCATCAAGCATCAAACTTTTCTTAGTATTCAACACACTCATACGAAAGTTTTATTATTAATCTTGCATACCAAGCACATTAGGATTTTAAGCAAATTACCATGCTATTAAGACTCTCAAAATAATCTAAGTGAAGCATGAGAAATCAATAGTTTCTATTAAAAAAATCCACCAGCGTGCTCTAAAAGATATAAGTGAAGCACTAGAGCAAAATTATAAAGCTCAAAGGATATAAGTGAAGCACATAGAGTATTCTATAAAATTCCAAATCATGCATGGCTCTCTAAAAGGTGTGTACAGCAAGGATGATTGTGTTAAACTAACAAGCAAAGACTCAAATCATAAAAGACGCTCCAAGCAAAACACATATCATGTGGTGAATAAAAATATAGCTCCAAGTAAAGTTATCGATAGAAGTAGACGAAAAAGAGGGGATGCCTTCCGGGGCATCCCCAAGCTTTGGCTTTTAGGTGTCCTTAGATTATCTTGGGGGTGCCATGGGCATCTTCAAGATTAGGCTCTTGCCACTCCTTGTTCCATAGTCCATCAAATCTTTACCCAAAACTTGAAAACTTTACAACACAAAACTTAAAGTAAAAAACTCGTGAGCTCCGTTAGCGAAAGAGAACAAAAGACCACTTCAAGGTACTGTAATTAACTCATTCTCTATTTATATTTGTGTTATACCTACTTTATTCCAACTTCTCTACGGATTATAAACTATTTTACTAACCATAGATTCATCACAATAAGCAAACAACACACGAAAAACAGAATCTGTCAAAAACAGAACAGTCTGTAGTAATCTGTAGCTAGCGCAAGATCTGGAACCCCAAAAATTCTAAAATAAATTTCTGGACATGAGGAATTTATCTATTAATCATCTGCAAAAAGAATTAACTAAATATCACTTTCCAAATAAAAATTACAGCAGTTCTCGTGAGCGCTAAAGTTTCTGTTTTTTACAGCAAGTTCAACAAGACTTTCCCCAAGTCTTCCCAACGGTTCTACTTGGCACAAACACTAACTAAACACAAAAAACACAACCAAAACAGAGGCTAAATAATTTATTTATTACTAAACAGGAGCAAAAAGCAAGGGATAAAAATAAAATTGGGTTGCCTCCCAACAAGCGCTATCGTTTAACGCCCCTAGCTAGGCATAACAAGCAAGAATAGATCTAGGTATTGCCATCTTTGGTAGGCAACCCATAAGTGGCTCTCATGATAGATTCATATGGTAATTTTATTTTCTTTCTAGGGAAGTGTCCCATGCCCTTTTTTAATGGAAATTGAAATCTAATATTCCCTTCCTTCATATCAATAATTGCACCAATCGTTCTAAGGAAAGGTCTACCGAGAATAATAGGGCAAGAAGGATTGCAATCTATATCAAGAATGATAAAATCTACGGGCACATAATTCCTATTTGCAACAATAAGAACATCATTAATTCTTCCCACAGGTTTATTAATAGTGGAATCCACAAGATGTAAGTTTAGAGAGCAATCATCAAAATCACGGAAATCTAGCAAATCACACAAAGTTTTGGGATAGTAGAGACACTAGCACCCAAATCACACAAAGCATAAAACTCATAATTTTTTATTTTAATTTTAATAGTAGGTTCCCACTCATCATAAAGTTTTCTAGGGATAGAAACTTCCAATTCAAGTTTTTCTTCATAAGATTGCATCAAGGCATCAATGATATGTTTAGTAAACGCTTTATTTTGACTACAAGTGTGAGGAGATTTTAGCACGGATTGCAACAAGGAAATACAATCAATTAAAGAGCAATTTTCATAATTAAATTCCTTGAAATCCAATATAGTGGGTTTATCAACATCTAGGGTTTTAATTTCTTCAATACCACTTTTATCAAATTTAGCATCAAGATCAACAAATTCCAAATTCTTAGAACGCCTTCTAAGTAAAGGCGGATCATATTCAGTCCCATCATTATCAAGATTCATATTGCAAAACAAAGATTTAATAGGGGACACATCAATAACTTTTAGATCTTCATCATTATTTTCATAGGAATCCGGTTTAGCGGCCATCTTATTGACTAAGGTAGCTTGCATATCCGAAATTTCAGCAGTTAATTTTTCAAGATGGGCAATTTGGGATCTTATACCATTAAATTCTTTAGATATATCATCGAGCTCTTTATTCATATAATTCATGAATTTTTTTTGTTCCTTAAGCTCATTTCTAAAGAAATTATTATGCTCAAATTGCAAAACCATAAACTTCCTGACGTTGTTTTCGATCTCCTCTAACCTTTTAAGGTGAAGATCACCAAATCTAGGTAGAGCCATCGCGACAAACAAGAAAACTAACACACAAGCAAACAAAAAGCAAACGGGCAAAAGAGGCAAATAGAGAGAGAGGGAGGATAGAGAGAGAGGGTGAATAAAACGGCAAGGGTGAAGTGGGGGAGAGGAAAATGAGAGCCAAATGGAAAATAATGTAATGCAGGAGATAGGGATTATGATGGGTACTTAGTATGTTGACTTTTGCGCAGACTCCCCGGCAATGGCGCCAGAAATTCTTCTTGCTACCTCTTGAGCACTGCGTTGGATTTCCCCGAAGAGGAAGGGATGATGCAGCAAAGTAGCGTACGTATTTCTCTCAGTTTTTGAGAACCAAGGTATCAATCCAGTAGGAGGCCACGCTCGAGTCCCTCGTACCTACACAAAAACAATAGCTCAACGCAACCAACGCGCTTAGTGATGGGGTCATGTACCTAGGGTAGGGTCACAGACCTGATCTAAGTACCTTGCCCAAGGACACCCTTAGAAGAGGTCACCTTCCAGTCGACCAACGAGGGACTCACTCGACTGACTTGAAGGACTCGACCACGAAGACTCACTCGACCATAAGAAGGTCAAGAGGCACTCTGCACTGCAACGGCCTGTAATTAAGTAGACTTTATGATAGTAAAGACACTTTATGTGGGGCGTTACCAGTAATGCCCCAGACTTAACTCACCTTAAACCCTCTCCTACGTGGGCTGGCTGGGGTCCTGGCGCACTCTATATAAGCCACCCCCCTCCACAGGTAGAAGGGTTCGGCACCTTGTAACTCATATACACATAATCCACTCGACTGCCTCTGGGCTCCGAGACGTAGGGCTTTTACTTCCTCCGAGAAGGGCCTGAACTCGTACATCTTTTGTGTTTACAACTTCTCCATAGCTAGGACCTTGCCTCTCCATACCTACCCCCCACTCTACTGTCAAGCTTAGAACCACGACAGTTGGCGCCCACCATGGGGCCGGTGTTTTAGCGATTTTGTGGAGAAGTTGCGGTTCTTCCGAGTACATTCATCATGGTGGCTGCTGGAGTTTTGGTCGAGGGTCGAAAGATCCGTCTCGGCGCTCTCACCTTCATCGCCGACGACTCCGCCTGGCTCCAGGAGGCTCCACTCGACGTTGATGCGCTCCCCGTTCGCGGTGCGACGCATTTTCGCGCATGTGTCCGCGGCGTTCTGCTGCGACAACCGTCGACCCCGTATCGGTCGACTCCTCCATCGTCCACCCTCCCGGTCTCCCGCCAGCGCAAGCGCTCGGGCCGGTCGAGGCTTCAGCGGTGGGTGAGGCACGCGGTGGCTCGTCAGACGGCCACCACTCATGTTGCGGCAATCGAGCCCGACGAATCTCTCTACGGCCTGTTCGATCTGTCGACTGGCTCCGTGGAGACTGCATTCGAGTGCGATAGCAGTGATCCAGCGGCGGAAATCCTGATGGTCGACGGGCCCCGCAGTCCCCCTGGCTTCGCCCGTGATGGTGGGGCAGGCGACGGAGGCGACCCCGCACGAGACCACGAAGAGTACCAGCCCGAGCCACTCGACTCTCTGCAAAGAGAGGAACTTCGCCGCAGGAACGTGGATGCCCTGCGTACACCCATCACAGGAGAAACCCCCGAGGCTCGCGCCTTGGAGGAGGCACGTTTGGCCAACTTGGCCGAACGCACTCGACTAGAGAATCTTCAGCGAGCACTCGACGAGCGCGCGCGGCAACGAGTTCCCGACAACAGCCAACGTCAACTCTTCCCGCCGACTCAGGTATATCGAACCCCAATCCAGAATTTAGCAGCTGCGACCCGTATAGCAGAGTCTATCCAGCCTTCTCAGTCGGAAGCTGGCAGAGGCTTGATGCAAATCAGGGATCTGCTCTGGGCAGCAGGAGATCAGAATTCGGCCGTGTCGCAGTCGCGCAACAGAATTCACAGTTGATCCGTCACTGCGAATACGGTTCAGTCGGCTCACAGCCCCAGATCGCCTCCGCGGCGTGAAGGGCGCGAGAACCGGCGAGACCAATATGGTGACCGACTCGACCGAGATGATAGGCATCGAGTGCCCAATTCCCCTCCGAGGGGTGGGTCTTACGCTCCTCGGCAGCAAGATGACAGGCGTCAGTTCAGTACGGGGCGAAGAGTTCCAGTCGACCCCAGAGAACCAGGCTTCGACGCGCGATCCATTATCGTGTAAGGTTTAGTCGACCGGAACAGAGCCCATCGAGGCGGACTCGACAGAGATGCACACACAAGCAGTCGAGTGCATGTTTCTGGTCCTGAATGTTTCAGCAGAGCTATCAGAGCCGCAGTTATCCCTCCCAATTTCAGGTTGGCAACAGGAGTCAGCAAGTTCACTGGTGAGTCTAAGCCTGAAACTTGGCTTGAAGACTACCGAGTGGCAGTTTAGATTGGTGGTGGGAACGACGAGGTGGCCATGAAGCATTTGCCCCTCATGCTGGAAGGTTCTGCCAGGGCATGGTTAACTCAATTACCTCCTAGCAGCATTTACACTTGGGAAGATCTGTCCCGAGTGTTCATCAGAACGTTTGAAGGAACTTGCAAGCGACCAGCTGGACTGACAGAGTTGCAAGTCTGTGTGCAGAAGACCAATGAGACTCTCAGAGAGTATATTCAGAGATGGATCACTTTGCACCATACTGTGGAGAATGTGTCTGATCATCAGGCAGTCTGCGCCTTCAAGGATGGTGTCAAGAACAGAGAATTAAGTTTGAAATTTGGTCGAACCGGTGAAATGACCTTGAGTCGAATGATGGAGATTGCTACCAAGTACGCCAACGGCGAAGAAGAAGACCGACTCCGAAGCGGCAAGCACAAGCCGAGCCAGTCGGAAAAGGGAAACACCAGTCGGAAACAGAAGCGGAAGGCTGAACCAGCAGCTCCTGGAGAGGCTCTGGCCGTGACTCAGGGGAAGTTTAAAGGGAAACCAAAAGGATCCTGGAACCCTAAGAAAGTAAAGGATAAAGAAGGGAACGACGTAATGGATATGCCGTGTCACATCCACACGAAGAAAGACGAAGAGGGGAATATCATCTACCCGAAGCATACCACTCGCCAATGTCGACTCCTGATCCAGCAGTTTCAGGGAAAACAGTCTAAGGACAAAGAGAAGGAGTCGGACAAGGCCGAAGACAAGGAGGACAGTGAGGAAGGATATCCGCATATCAACTCCACTCTGATGATCTTTGCAGATGTGGAAAGCAAGAGTCGATTGAAAGTCATTAACCGAGAGGTGAACATGGTTGCCCTGGCAAAAGCAAATTATCTGAAATGGTCCCAAATACCCATCACATTCGACCAATCTGATCACCCGACTCATATTGCCACCCCTGGGAGGCAAGCTTTGGTGGTCGATCCAGTTGTCGAAGGCACTCGACTGAAAAAAGTGCTGATGGACGGTGGAAGTGGGCTGAATTTGTTGTATGCAGACACACTGAAAGGAATGGGCATTCCGATGTCCCGACTGAGCACCAGTAACATGAGCTTTCATGGAGTTATACCAGGGAAGAAAGCCGAGTCACTCGGCCAAATAGCTCTGGACGTGGTGTTCGGTGATTCGAAACATTTTCGCAAAGAAAAGTTGACGTTTGAGGTCGTGGATTTTCAGAGTGCATATCATGCCATTTTGGGGAGACCAGCTTACGCACGATTCATGGCTCGACCATGTTACGTGTACCTCAAATTGAAGATGCCCGGCCCCAAAGGAGTGATCACTATCACCGGTGATCGGAAAAAGGCAGAAGAGTGCTTTCAGAAGGGCTCAAAGATTGCCGATTCCCAGGTGACAGCGGTCGAATTCGAAGAATACAAGCAAAATGCAGATCCGAGTGATTTGCTGCGATCCAAGAAACCCGCCACAGAGTCTGCATTTCAGTCGTCCGGTGAGACGAAGCCTGTTCACATTCACCCGACCGACCCCGATGCAGCTCCGACCCACATCTCCACAACACTCGACCCGAAATAGGAAGAAGCGCTCATCCAGTTCCTCCGTGAGAACTGGGACATTTTTGCATGGAAGCCCGCTGACATGCCAGGTGTTCCCAGGGGACTGGCTGAGCATCGCCTAAGAGTCGACTCATCTGCGAAACCAGTCAAAGAGCATCTTCGGCGGTCCGCCGTCCAGAAGAGAAAAGCCATTGGTGAGGAAGTGGCTCGACTGTTGGCGGCAGGATTTATCTGAGAGATATACCACTCCGAGTGGCTTGCTAATGTCGTCATGGTTCCTAAGAAGGACAAATCGCTCCGAATGTGCATTGATTTCAAACACATCAACCGGGCCTGCCCGAAAGATCATTTTCCTCTCCCTCGCATAGATCAAATTGTTGACTCGACAGCGGGATGCGAGAGACTGTCTTTTCTAGACGCCTACTCCGGGTACCACCAGATCCGTCTGTACGGACCCGACGAGATAAAAACAGCTTTCATCACTCCATTCGGGTGCTTCTGCTATATCACCATGCCATTCGGCCTCAAGAATGCCGGAGCCACATTTATGCGAATGATTCAGAAGTGTCTACTCACTCAAATCAGTCGGAATGTGGAAGCATATATGGATGATATCGTTGTCAAGTCACGAAAAGGTTCCGACCTGCTCGCTGATCTCGCCGAAACATTTGCCAACCTCAGAAGGTATGATATCAAGCTCAATCCATCAAAGTGCACATTTGGAGTTCCTGGTGGCAAGTTACTCGGTTTTCTCGTTTCCGAACAAGGAATCGACGCTAATCTAGAGAAGATCGGCACTATTCTCCGAATGAAACGCCCTGTGCGAGTGCACGATGTCCAGAAGCTTACTGGATGCTTGGCCGCATTAAGTCGATCCATCTCACGACTCGGTGAAAAGGCATTGCCTCTTTACCGACTGATGAAGAAGGCAGACAAGTTCGAGTGGACTCGAGAAGCTGATGCAGCGTTTGCCGAGCTAAAAGCTCTGCTCTCCACCCAGCCGGTGCTTGCTGCTCCAATCAGCAAAGAGCCTCTTTTGCTCTATATCGCAGCCACAGGACAAGTCGTCAGTGTTGTGCTTACGGTCGAGCGGGAAGAAGAAGGAAAAGCTCTCAAAGTTCAGCGCCCAGTGTATTATTTGTCTGAAGTCTTGACTCCATCCAAACAGAGATATCCTCATTATCAGAAGCTTGTGTATGGAATATACATGACCACAAAGAAGGTTGCTCATTATTTCTCTGATCATTCCATCACAGTCGTCAGCGACGCCCCACTATCAGAGATTTTGCACAACAGAGATGCAACTGGTCGAGTGGCTAAATGGGCGATTGAACTTCTTCCCCTTGATATCAAGTTTGAGGCAAAGAAAGCCATTAAGTCCCAGGCAATAGCAGATTTCCTCGCCGAGTGGATTGAACAGCAGCAGCCGACTGAAGTTCACTCGGAGCATTGGACCATGTTCTTTGATGGCTCTAAGATGTTGAATGGTTCCGGTGCTGGGGTTGTCCTGGTTTCTCCCAGAGGAGATAAGCTCAGATATGTGCTCCAGATTCACTTTGATTCCTCCAACAATGAGGCAGAATATGAGGCCCTCTTATATGGGTTGCACATGGCCATTTCACTCGGCGTCCGTCGCCTGATGGTCTATGGCGACTCGGATTTAGTGGTCAACCAAGTGATGAAGGAGTGGGACGTGAGAAGCCCAGCCATGACTAGATACTGCAGTGCAGTGAGGAAGCTGGAAAAGAAGTTCGAGGGGTTGGAGCTCCATCATATACCCCGACTGAAAAATCAAGCAGCTGATGATCTAGCAAAGATAGGTTCCAAGAGAGAAGCCATTCCGAGTGATGTGTTCTTGGAGCATATACACACTCCGTCAGTCAAAGAAGATCCTTTCACCGAAGAAGCTCCACAGCCCAAGAGTGCCACAGATCCGACTGAGGTTGAAGTCCCAGCAGTGGTCGACTTGGTCATGGAGACCTTGGTGGTCATTCCCGACTGGACAGTTCCATATATCGCGTATATCCTGAGAAAAGAGCTTCCGGAGGATGAGGAAGAGGCTCGACAGATCGTCCGTCGATCTAAGGCCTTTACCGTAATCAAAGGACAATTATACAGAGAAAGCGCGACTGGAGTTGGTCAGAAGTGCATAACACCAGAAGAAGGTCGACTCATCCTCAATGATATCCACTCGGGAACCTGTGGTCATCATGCGTCCTCTCGGACCATCGTGGCCAAAGCATACCGAGCTGGATTTTACTGGCCAAAGGCGAATGAGATGGCAAAGGAGATAGTGGATAAGTGCGAGGGATGTCAGTTCTACTCGAATATGTCGCACAAGCCTGCATCGGCTCTAAAGACCATCCCACTCGTCTGGCCTTTCGCGGTATGGGGGTTGGACATGGTCGGTCCTTTGAGAACAGGGCGAAGCGGCTTCACGCATGTACTGGTGGCAGTCGACAAGTTCACCAAGTGGATCGAGGCTAAACCAATCAAGAACCTTGACACCGGTACTGCTGTTAGCTTCATCAGGGAACTAATATTCAGATATGGAGTCCCGCACAGCATCATTACGGATAATGGGTCGAACTTTGACTCGGAGGAATTCAGAGATTTCTGTAACTCTCAAGGCACACGGGTCGACTACGCTTCAGTCGCCCATCCGCAGTCGAATGGACAGGCGGAGCGAGCCAATGGCCTGATTCTCAAGGGATTGAAACCCCGACTGATGCGTGATCTCAAGCATGCAGCTGGAGCTTGGGTCGACGAACTTCCCTCAGTGCTTTGGGGACTGCAGACCACACCTAATCGGTCGACCGGAAGAACTCCATTCTTCTTGGTCTACGGAGCTGAAGCAGTCTTGCCGAGTGATCTTCTCCACAATGCTCCTCGAGTTGAAATCTACAACGAAGCAGAAGCTGAACAAGCGCGGCAGGACGCAGTCGACCTTTTAGAGGAAGAAAGGGAGATGGCTCTGATCCGGTCGACCATCTACCAACAAGATTTGCGTCGTTTCCACGCCAGAAATGTGAGAGGTCGAGCCTTCCAGGAAGGAGATTTGGTTTTCCGAGTGGATCAGCACAAACCACACAAGCTTGCTCCTTCTTGGGAAGGTCCCTTCATCGTCACCAAGGTTCTCCACAACGGGGCGTACCGTCTTTACAACGTCGAGCATAACATCGACGAGCCCCGAGCTTGGAACGCGGAACTACTCCGCCCATTTTACACTTAAGGTTTATCACTCGGATGAGTTGCAATAAAGTACTTCTGTAGTTCATGGACCTCAAAATAATAGTGTCATAGTTCCTCCATAATTTTTGTCACTTTTTATTTTTGTCCAATAAAATTCCCCTCAGTGGGTAACTTAGCCGCGAATCCGTTCCGCCTAAGTTTGTAAAAAATCCTACCGAGTGGTGAGCCAGACTCCCACTCGGAGGCTTAGCTGCGAATCCGTTTCGCCTAAGTTATCTAAAATCCTACCGAGTGGTAAGCCGGACTTCCACTCGGGGCTTAGCTGCAGTCCAAGGACTCGCCTAAGTTATCGAAATCCTACCGAGTGAAGAGCAAACCTCTCACTCGGAGGCTTAGCTGCAGTCCAAGCACTCGCCTAAGTTATAAAAATCCTACCGAGTGAAGAGCAAACCTCTCACTCGGAGGCTTAGCTGCAGCCCTGTGCTCGCCTAAGTTTGTAAAAAAATCCTACCGAGTGTAGAGCAAACCTCTCACTCGGGGGCTTAGCTGCAGTCCAAGCACTTGCCTAAGTTATCGAAATCCTACCGAGTGTAGAGCAAACCTCTCACTCGGGGGCTTAGCTGCAGTCCAAGCACTCACCTAAGTTTGTAAAAAATCCTACCGAGTGAAGAGCAAACTTCTCACTCGGAGGCTTAGCTACAGTCCAAGCACTCGCCTAA
>NC_041386.1:37019916-37052659 GCF_002162155.2 Triticum dicoccoides | reverse complement strand
AAACCTCTCACTCGGAGGCTTAGCTGCAGTCCAAGCACTTGCCTAAGTTATCGAAATCCTACCGAGTGAAGAGCAAACCTCTCACTCGGAGGCTTAGCTGCAGTCCAAGCACTCGCCTAAGTTATAAAAATCCTACCGAGTGAAGAGCAAACCTCTCACTCGGAGGCTTAGCTGCAGCCCTGTGCTCGCCTAAGTTTGTATAAAAATCCTACCGAGTGAAGAGCAAACCTCTCACTCGGAGGCTTAGCTACAGCCCTGTGCTCGCCTAAGTTTTTAAAAAAAATCCTACCGAGTGAAGAGCAAACCTCTCACTCGGGGGCTTAGCTGCAGTCCAAGAACTCGCCTAAGTTATTGAAATCCTACCGAGTGGTAAGCCGGACTTCCACTCGGAGGCTTAGCCGCAGCCCAGTGCTCGCCTAAGTGGACTAAGGAATAAGTCGATTGCAGTAAAGGCGCCCTGCTTTGAACCTGCAAAAGACATTTCGAGCCAAAAGCAATCATATTCAAGCACCAAATTCAAGTTCGAATCGATATCTAAAGGAACCGAAAGTGCTCAGGCGTTAAGCCCGTTAAGGTTTATCGGTTACAATTCCACTCGGCATTCCGAGGCAAATTTAAAGCGTCGAGCTTAGAAGAAGTTTTTTACCCCTCCTGTGGAGGGCTGGAAGGTGCAACAAACTCATCAAGATCAATTCCGTCTGCGATCCGAGTGGCAGCCGCAAGGAAAGTTTCCATAAAGGACCTGAAGTCGTGTTTCTTGGTGTTGGCCACCCGGAGGGCCGCCAGCTTCTCTTCTCGCGCATCTTTGCAGTGGACTCGGGCCAGACACAGAGCAACATCTGCACCGCACCGAGCCGAGGACTTCTTCCATTCCTGCACTCGACCAGGGATCGTGTTCAAGCGAGCCATCAGCGACTCAAGGTCATTCTGAAGTGTCTCCCCGGGCCAGAGCGTCGAGTCGATGCGAGATGTGGCGACCTTCAGCCTTGCGAGATAGTCCACGACAGCTGCAACACGGGACTCCAGTCGGAAAACATCCATGGCAACTTCGTCGTTCACCGGAGAATTGATGGGGTCGAGGTTTGGCTCCAGCCGGCTAGTTTCTTCTTTAAAGTTTTGGCAAAATTCTGCAAGGACGATCACTGAGTCAAGGGAATGGTCGAATGGAAAAACCACGATTGGAAATGATTGCCGAGCATAGAGGTTTACCTTCAAGCATAAGAAACAGCTTCTTGGCAAGACCACTCAGGAAGGCCTCCAGATCATTTTTCTTCCCAGTCAACTTACTGACTTGGTCGGTCAGGGCAGCTTTATCAGTTTTCAGTCGACTGACCTCCTTGTTGGCGATCCCAAGAGTAGCTTTCAGATTGGTATTGTCTTGTTCAAGTTTGGTGACTGAAGCTAACTTCTCGTCAGCAAGCTTGATCTTTTCAGCTAGTTCAAGGTCTTTCTTCTGTTGGGCCTCCCTTACCTTACCTGCAAGTTACAACAAGATCAGATTTTGAAACAAACAAGGGGAAAAGCAGTCGTCAGGGTCTCACCAAACATACCTTCGGTCTCCTCCTTTGCCTTCGTCAGCTTCTCCTGGACCAGCTTCAAGTTCAGCTCGAGTTGAGTGTGCTTGTTTTCCAGATCAGAGTAGCGAGCCACAAGATCACAGGAGTTCTACGAAGAACCAATCGACTAGATGTCAAAAATAATTCACTTCCGAGTGAAAAAGGGAAAAATCACACGTTTCTAAGACTACAGCCGAATACAAGCATTCGACCGTAGTCTCGGGGACTACACCCAGTGGGTGCACTCAGCGTGCCCCCACTAATCCTATTGAAGATAGAGTCGACCAGTCGACCTCAAAAAAAAAGAGATGTATTCTTTAAGACTGTAATCGACTGCAAGCAGTCGACCACAGTCTCGGGGACTACACCCAGTGGGTGCACTCAGCGTGCCCCCACTAATCCTATTGAAGATAGAGTCGACCAGTCGACCTCAAAAAAAAAGATGTATTCTTTAAGACTGTAATCAACTGCAAGCAGTCGACCACAGTCTCGGGGACTACACCCAGTGGGTGCACTCAGCGTGCCCCCACCGGTTTGCGAAATCCAGTCGACATAGTCGAATGACAGAAAGATTGAAATTATAAAGCCTAAGGCCGACTGCCAGCAGTCGACCTTAGCCTTGGAGACTACACCCAGTGGGTGCACTCAGCGTGCCCCCACTAATCCTATTGAAGACAGAGTCGACCAGTCGACCGGTTTGCGAAATCCAGTCGACTTGGTCGAATGACAGAAAGACTGAAATTATAAAGCCTAAGGCCGACTGCCAGCAGTCGACCTTAGCCTTGGGGACTACACCCAGCGGGTGCACTCAGCGTGCCCCCGCTAACACGGAGTCTAAGTCGACAAACCCAGTGGGTGACTACTATAAATTCTGGAAAGAAAAGTTTTTGGTAGCATATCTTAACAGAACAGGCGGTGGTCGACTGGCCTGAACATTGCTTTGAAGGGCGGAACTAGCGTCGTAAGCTGCCTGGCTCGCATCCCGGATGGTCCTTAACTGCTCCATCATGATCCCTGCCTGGCGTATCGCCTCCTTCGCGGCGCCAGCTTGGTCCTCTGGGACGTGGTGCGTCGTGAAGAGGGAGGGCTGCTGAGCACTCGTCAGTGGATCTGCGAAGGACACAGTGTGTCGAGTGGTATTCTCTTCCTCCGCAATCAGAGTCTCAGGCGCCGTCACATCCTGGGGCACCCTGCTGGCAGACGCTTTCCTACTCTTTCTGCGCTTCAGCGGTTCCTCGTCCTCATCATCATCAGGGAGAATGATAACAACATTGGGTGGAGCTACAGAGAAGAATCAGAATTAGAGATCATGAGTCAGTCGACTAAAAACGGCGTTAAGAATATAGTACCTGGTTTTGAGGTTGCTGTGTCCTCCATCTCATGGTCATCAGCCCGGGCTGAGGTCTCAGAAGTAGCAGCACTGCAACTCCAAAGAATCAGTCCACTAACTTCAGCGTCAACCAGAGACAAAGTTCACACAAAATAAGAAGACTTAAGCAGCATGATTACCCTGATATGGTGGGGATGGACACCTTCATCTTCGGCAGGAGCTTGGTCGGCTTCGACGTAGCCGCCCGGGGCTGCTTCGGCGCCTTTTCAGTCGGCGCCAGAGAGGTGGTCCGAGGGCGCTTGGTCGACTGTGCAACGGTCGCAACCCCCTTGCCACGTTCAGTCGAAGGGTCGTGGACAAGCTTCGACCGCCTTTCTGAGCGTGGTGGTACGACCTCCTCCTCCTCTTCTTCCTCATCTTCAGCTTCATCTTCATCACCGTCATCGTCGTCATCGTCATCATCATCCTCAGCAACGTCCGAGTCCCATTCCTCCTCCTCCTGGCTCTCACCCCCACTCGCCTCACCCTCCTCAGTCGGAGCCTGTGCTCCATTGGGCATCGAGTACAGCTCGGTGAGGGCCTGATAGACATCAAGACAAGGATCAATCGACCAATTGGCAGAATAAACAGAAATGAATATGACAAGAACACAGTGGAGAGCAGAGCAGGCATACCTTGTTTGGATCACTGTTGTGGTCGAGTGGAGGAATCCTTCTGGCTCCGCGTGGGTTATCCTTGTTTCCGGTAACGGCGGCCATCCATCTTTCCAGAGTGACATCGTCGACTGCTTCTGGATGGACTCGAGTTTCGTCTTCAGTCCCACAGTACAACCACATGCAGTGACTCCGGAACTGAAGGGGCTGGATACGACGCCTAAGGAAAACCTCCAGGAGATCCATGCCCGTCACTCCCTCCCGAACCAACTGTACCACGCGCTCCATCAACATCTTCACGTCAGCTTTCTCCTCCGGAATCAACTTCAGAGAGGAGGGCTTGTTCACTCGGTCCATGGTAAACTGAGGGAGTCCACTCGACTGCCCCGGCGTCGACTGATCCTGGCAGTAGAACCAGGTCGACTGCCAGCCTCTGACTGACTCGGGAAAAGTCATGGCTGGGAAGGTGCTCTTATTCCTCACCTGGATCCCCAGGCCCCCACACATTTGGACGACTCGGGTTCTTTCGTCGCCTGGGCTCGCCTTCTTCACGGTCTGAGAGCGACACGTGAATATATGCTTGAACAAACCCCAGTGCGGTCGACAGCCCAGAAAACCCTCACACATGGACACGAACGCGGCAAGATAGGCGATAGAATTTGGGGTAAAGTGATGGAGCTGCGCTCCAAAGAAGTTCAAGAAACCACGGAAGAAAATGCTCGGCGGCAAAGAAAATCCACGATCAACATGGGTGGCCAAGAGCACGCACTCACCCTCTTCTGGCTGGGGCTGCCACTCCTTCCCAGGAAGCCTCGCAGCTCCATGGGGGATCAAGCCCTCGTTGGCCATGTCGAGGAGGTCTTTCTCCGTGATGGTCGACTGGATCCAGTCTCCTTGGACCCAGCCCTTCGGCAGGCGGGACCTAGACGAAGACCCGCCGCGGCTGGTGGATCTCCCCTTCGCCTTCTCCGTCGCCGACGCCTTCTTCGCGCGTTCCAGCACCGCCGTCTTCTCCTTGGCCATGGTTGCCGGCGAGACGCGCGAGGAGAGGTTGGGCAGAGGCGAGAGCGAACGCGTCGGGCGGAGACGAAGGGAACAGAGAAAGAGAATGCTGAGGCACTGTACAAAAAACCCTCGCCGGGCGCATTTATAAGGTCCCTTCCGAGTGGGTGACAGGTGGGCCCGGTCGATCTAATCATATCCAGAACAGTTATGCAGGCGGGATACGTGGCGAAGAAAGTGGCGCAGGGATCGAGGCGTCTATATCCCGTCCCATCTGAACGCCGCGGTCCGCTCCGTTTCGCGCGCTTCCCCAAATTTCGCATCCCGCGGAATCCGCGAACGGCAGACCGGTCTGTCAGACGCGGGATTTCCTGCGACCCGTCGCTCGGAAATCGTCAAAGCCCGAAAGATCACTCGACGAAAGAAGAGAATGGATCGAGTCGACTGAAGACAAGTTGGTCACTATCAACGAAGAGATTCTTTGGTCCAGAACAACGCACGACCAGTGTGCAAAAGTTAATCGGAAATAACATCAACTCCTTCCTCACTCGAAGCCTCAATCCATTCGGGGGCTAATGATGGGGTCATGTACCTAGGGTAGGGTCACAGACCTGATCTAAGTACCTTGCCCAAGGACACCCTTAGAAGAGGTCACCTTCCAGTGGACCAACGAGGGACTCACTCGACTGACTTGAAGGACTCGACCACGAAGACTCACTCGACCACAAGAAGGTCAAGAGGCACTCTGCACTGCAACGGCCTGTAATTAAGTAGACTTTATGATAGTAAAGACACTTTATGTGGGGCGTTACCAGTAACGCCCCAGACTTAACTCACCTTAAACCCTCTCCTACGTGGGCTGGCTGGGGTCCTGGCGCACTCTATATAAGCCACCCCCCTCCACAGGTAGAAGGGTTCGGCACCTTGTAACTCATATACACATAATCCACTCGACCGCCTCTGGGCTCCGAGACGTAGGGCTTTTACTTCCTCCGAGAAGGGCCTGAACTCGTACATCTTTTGTGTTTACAACTTCTCCATAGCTAGGACCTTGCCTCTCCATACCTACCCCCCACTCTACTGTCAGGCTTAGAACCACGACACTTAGAGGTTGTCAATCCCTTCACGGTCACTTACGAAAGTGAGATCTGATAGAGATGATAAATAATATTTTTTTTTGTATTTTTGGTATAGAGATGCAAAGTAAAAAGTAAAAGCAAAGTAAATGCAAAGCAATAATAAAGTGATGGAGATTAATATGATGATAAAGAGACCCAGGGGCCATAGGTTTCACTAGTGGCTTCTCTCAAGAGCATAAGTATTCTACGGTGGGTGAACAAATTACTGTTGAGCAATTGACAGAATTAAGCATATTTATGAGAATATCTAGGTATGATCATGTATATAGGCATCACGTCCGAGACAAGTAGACCGAAATGATTCTACATCTACTACTATTACTCCACTCATCGCCCGCTGTCCAGCATGCATCTAGAGTATTAAGTTAAAAACAGAGTAACGCCTTAAGCAAGATGACATGATGTAAAGGGATAGTTTCATGCAATATGATAAAAACCCCATCTTGTTATCCTTGATGACAACGATACAATACGTGCCTTGCTGCCCCTTCTGTCACTGGGAAAGGACATGGCAATATCGAACCCAAAGCTAAGCACTTCTCCCATGGCAAGAACAACCAATCTAGTAGGCTAAACCAAACTGATAATTCGAAGGGACTTGCAAAGATAACCAATCATACATAAAAGAATTCAGAGAAGATTCAAATATTATTCATAGATAGACTGGATCATAAACCCACAATTCATCGGTCTCAACAAACACACCACAAAAAGAAGATTACATCGAATAGATCTCCACAAGAGAGGGGGAGAACATTGTATTGAGATCCAAAAAGAGAGAAGAAGCCATCTAGCTACTAGCTATGGACCTGTAGGTCTGAAGTAAACTACTCACACTTCATCAGAGGGGCTTGGATGATGATGTAGAAGCCCTCCGTGATCGATGCCTCCTCCGGCGGAGCTCCGAAACAGGCCCCAAGATGGGATCTCGTGGATACAGAAAGTTGTGGTGGTGGAATTAGGTTTTTGGATCCTGTTCTGATCGTTTGGGGGTACGTGGATATATATAAGAGGAAGAAGTACGTCGGTGGAGCTTCGAGGGGCCCACGAGGCAGGGGCGCGCCCTAGGGGGGCGCCCTCCACCCTCGTGGCTTTCTTGATGGAGGGTCCAAGTCTCCCGGGTCTTATCTGATGAGAAAATCATGTTCCCGAAGGTTTCATTCCGTTTGGAATCCGTTTGATATTCCTTTTCTTCGAAACCACAGCAATTCTGGGTTGGACCTTCAGTTAATAGGTTAGTCCCAAAAATAATATAAAAGTGGAAAATAAAGCCCAATATAGTCCAAAATAGTAGATAATATAGCATGGAGCAATAAAAAATTATAGATACGTTGGAGACGTATCACACAACACATAAGAAGGGTTAAAGTTGCTGGCTTGGTTGGGAAGAGAAGTGTTGCCCTTCTTGGCATCACCACTCTTCTTGGTGTTCTTCTTCTTCTCCTTAGGAGCACACTCTCCCTCCTTCACAAAGGTTTGCTTGAGAGGGGGAGGTCGTTTGGCCTTGTCACTCTTCTTCTTGTTCTTGGACTCGGGTGCGTACCCAATCCCTTCCTTGGCCACAAACCCCTTTTGATTGCTCAAGAGGTCGTTGAGATTCTTCTCACCTTGTATGCAAGAAACAAGGCCTTTCTCAAGTCGCTCCTTCAACTTGGCATCTCCTCAACAAGATGCACATGCTCACAACATGGGTTAGTAGCATTTGCATTATCAATTAACACCATATGAGGAAATGTGGCTTTCTCCTTGGTTAGCTTTACTTGAAGTTGATCATGAGACTCTTTGAGGCTAGCATGAGTACCCTTCAAGACCTTGTGAGCCTTGTCAATTAGGTTAAACTCCTCTTTGAGTCTAGCAAGATCAACCCCAAGCTTAGCCTTCTCGGAGTTTAGCACATGAGAAACAACAATAACATGATCAAGATCTTTCTTTAACTTAGTGTGATCATCGTTGTGTGACTCCTCAAGAGCCAAATGAAGACCACGCTCTTTCTCAAGAGCATTGGAAAGATCCGAAATCTCATCGGCATAGTCACGACTATGCCCCTCCATCTTAGAGATGGTATCTTCATGAGTTTCGATCATGTCATTGGCTTCACCAAGTTGTTCCAAGAGATCAACGAAGTGCTTCTTGGATTTACCCTTGAGTTTGCAAATAAAGGACTCAAACTCATTCTCCTCCATCATGTTCATCAATGCAATCTCTCAAAGAAGGATTATTAATGTTGGTAGTTTTGATGTTGGGGGTTACCTTGTTGGTGGCTTTAGCCATGAGGCACTTGGCGGTGATGCTCTCGTTGGGTGAGTCGAAGAGTGACACTCGTGGAGTTGTCGCAATGGCAATGAAGGCCATGGCAACCAACTCATCCTCATCATCCTCATTGTACTCTTCTTGTACCACCGACGCTTTGGGAGGAGACTTCTTGGTGAAGTTGCTCTTGTTTGGGAATGACTTGGCTTTGTCCTTTCGGATGAGCTTGCCACCATTGTCTTCCCTCTTCTCATACGGCACTCCGCAACAAAATGGCTCACATTGCCACAACTATAGCAAGTCCTCACACGTTGCTTGCCCTTTGTGCCACTTGAGTTGTTCTTGTAGATGTTGGGCCTTGAGTTTTTCTTGCTCCAAAATTGCCTTGAAGCAAGAGCCATGTGTTCATGATAGGCATACTTTGTATCTTCCGGGTTGCCCTCCTCTTCTTCTTCTTCGTCCTCTTCTTTCGCACTAACCTTGGCCTTTAATGCAAGGTTGGGAGTCTTTGCTCTTTGAGACCGTAGCACGGCATTGTCGACGGTCTTGTCCAAGATGCTCATGGCCGCAAACTCATCCAACACTTCACTTGAGGACAAAGTGTGGAAGTCCAGCCTTTGACGAATGACGGAGGACATGGCCTTGTGGTAGGGCATCATTGCCTTGAGGAATTTGCGCTTGATCCAATTTTCATCCTTGTCCTTGCTCCCATGATCTCGGAGTGAGACCGCGAGTTTGGTTACTCTTTGATAAAGCTCACGAGGTTCTTCATCTTCTTTCATTGCAAACTCATCGGCTTCATCTTGCACCACTTCATAGTTGGAGCGTTGAATGCTTGTGCTTCCCCGATAGAGGGAGACAACACAAAGCCATGCATCTTTGGCCAAGGCGAAAGGCCGAAGATGAGGGAGATCTTTGGATTGAATTGCATCTTGGATGATGAAGAGAGCATTCTCATTGAATTGATTATCCACGGCTTCTCTAGGGGTGAAGTTGCTTGGATCATGCGGATAGAAACCTTCTTCAATGATTCTCCAAAGATTAGTATTCACATGATTTAAATGACACTTAAAGTGATAAACCCAAGAATCAAAGTCCTCATTTTTCACAATCTTAGGGGGAGGACCGACATGATTCAAATGAGTAGAGGGAATCGGTCCACCATAGACAAGTGGCGGTTCCACATGGGCAAAGATGTCGGTGCCATTCTTACCACTAAAAGAAGGAGCTTTTTCACTAGTAGCATCCCCCTTGTCGGAGTTAGCATCCGTCACCTTGTTAGTGGGATCACCCACTTTCAACGGTGCGGTGGATAGTTTAAGCCCTTCAATGAATTTAGTAAACATGCTTTCAACCTCAGTCGTCATGGAGGTTTTCAATGTCTCCAAGGCCACATTGAATTCCTCATGAGAGACCGAGGTTCCCCCATCTCCCGTAGACGAGACCGGATTTGCACCGGAGTGCTCCTCCACATCATCTACGACGTCAACCATACTCTTCGGACGGCAAAGTCCTTAAAAAGAGACGAGGCTCTGATACCAATTGAAAGGATCGATATAGTTGACTATAGGGGGGGTGAATAGGCAACTAACAATTTTTAGCTTTTCTTTGCCAAATTAAACTTTGCATCAAAGTAGGTTGTCTAGATGTGCAACTAGGTGAGCAACCTATATGATGCAACAACAACAAGCACACAAGCAAGCAATGTAAATAATACAAATAAGCTTGCTCAAGTGAAGGTACAAGATAACCAAGAGTGGAGCCGATGAAGACGAGGCTGTGTTACCGAAGTTCCTTCCTTTTGAGGGAAAGTACGTCTCCGTTGGAGCGGTGTGGAGACACAATGCTCCCCAAGAAGCCACTAGGGCCACCGTATTCTCCTCACACCCTCGCACAATGCGAGATGTCGTGATTCCACTATTGGTGCCCTTGGAGGCGGCGACCGGACCTTTACAAACAAGGTTGGGGCAATCTCCACAACTTAATCGAAGGCTCCCAACAACACCACGAAGCTTCACCACAATGGAATATGGCTCCGTGGTGACTTCAACCATCTAGGGTGCTCAAACACCCAAGAGTAACAAGATCCGCTAGGGATTAGTGGGGGAATCAAATTTCTCTTGGTGGAAGTGTAGATCGGGGCCTTCTCAACCAATCCCGAGCAAATCAACAAGTTTGATTGGCTAGGGAGAGAGATCGGGCGAAAATGAAACTTGGAGCATTAATGGAGCTTTTGGGGGAAGAGGTAAGTCAACGTTGAAGAAGAAGACCCCCTTTTATAGAGGGGGGAACAATCCAACCGTTGCCCCCTAAAACAGCCCCGCAGAGGGCGGTACTACCGCAGGGGGCAGCGGTACTACCGCTGGGACCAGCGGTACTACCGCTCCCCCTCGCGGTATTGTCGTGCAGTCTCGGAGGGCTGGTGTATGAGCAGGAAACAGACCCAGTGCGGTACTGCCGCGGTGGTAGGGCGGTACTACCGCTCTCGAGCGGTACTACCGCTTCTACTATCGCTGCTTAGTGCCGCACAATCCGACACAAGAGGCGACCCCCTCTAGTCGACACGGTAGGAGCCCGGTACCACAACAGTACTGCGGCTGAGGACCCACAAGCGGTACTACCGCTGGGCACCGCGGTACTACCGGTCGGACCAAAACAAGCTCATGAAGCAGGGAAAGAGACCTCCATCGACGTGGGAAGGCTCAGAGGGTGCGAAAAGGAAGTGTACGTGTTGATTCCACCCTAGCCTTACCAAAGCGGACCCCCTCTTGATAGTACGGTGACTCCTACGAGACAAGTCCACCAAACCAGAAACGAAAGAGCTACACAGTCTTGAATAAAAACTCCGAGGGGAAAGAATCATCTCGTGCCAAAGGATGAATCTCTGAAATGCTCAAAGCACACGATTAGTCCGCAAAAGCATTGTCATCAATCACCAAAACACCTTAGGGATAAATATGCCCTTACACCCCTGATGTTTTTAGGGTATAAGAGTATATATAGGCGAAAGAAGTACATCGGTGGACCTCTACGGGGCCCATGAGGGTGGGGGGCGCGCCCTCCTATCTCGTGGCCGCCTCGCGGACTTCCAGACTTCCACTCCAAGTCTCCTAGTTTGCGTTTGTTCCAAGAAAGATCCTCGCGAAGGTTTCATTCTGTTTGGATTCCGTATGATATTCCTTTTCTGCGAAACACTAAAATAGGCAAAAAAACTGAAACTGGCACTGGACCTCCGGTTAATAGGTTAGTCCCAAAAATAATACTGTATAAAAGAGCATATTAAAGCCCACTAAACATCAAAAACAGATAATATAATAGCATGAAACAATAAAAAAATTATAGATACGTTGGAGACGTATCACTATATCATGCAGGGGTTTCTGCCTAAGCGTAGATTGCCTTGAACTCGAATGTTTAGAATACCAACACAAAACCTTGTCACTTTTGTACCTTCAATTCTTATCTACAGTCAGATGAGATGAAATGTTCTTACCTTTGATTCCACATTCAGTAGCTTGTCAGGTCGTTCCTATGGTGGTACTAATGCTCCGCCTCTTCCATTGCAACTATGGTTGGTTCAACATCTATATGAAATAGGTTGGTTTCTGTTGTCGTAAGTGAAGATTGAGTGAAACTCCAATTGTATAATACCAACACAAAACCATGTCATTTTTTACATTTATTACTCCCTTCGCCCCATGATATAAAAATGTTTTTGACACTACACTAGTGTAAAAAACGTTCTTATATTATGAGACGGAGGGAGTGATTCTTTGTGGTCAGATGGATGAAATGTTCAGGCTTACCTTTGATTTCATATTTGGCAGCTTGCCAGGTTCTACTTGTTCGAAGCTTGCACATTGGAGGAGACCTGCCTCCTTGAAGACAGCAAAAGCTCCCTCCTCCCCTCTTGAGACCGCGTCGCCCCCCGCGGGCGACCGGCTGCGCCCCCGTCTTCCTCTCCTAGAGCCTCCCCCACCTACTCTTCCAACACCGTCACCGCACGTGCGTCGCTGGGCTCGGCCTGGGTGACGCCGGCGCCGGCGGCCCGCTGTTTTCCCCTCCCGATGCGGCTCTTGCATGGGGAGGAGCGGTTCCAGGCAGTGCATCCAGGCGGCAAAGGTCTGGTGCGACGGCGGGGTGACTCGGCACCGGCGTGGGTGGTTGGTTGCGTGGCTATTGGCGGCGGAGCTTTGTGGAGGCGCGGCCGCGCGGGGTGGTTGCGCCCGCCTGGCCTAGATCTGGGCCAGGGCCGGCCACCGGCTTCTTTGTCGGCGGCGGAACTCGCTAGAGGTGGAGGCAGGGCATCGGGAACCTAGGTGGTGGCGGCGCCAGCGCCGGCTTGCTGCAGTGTTGCGGTGGAGGCTTTGTGGGCCAAATCAGGGCTCGGGCGGGCTCGGGAGGCCTAGTGTGCCCCTGTTGCTGCGTCCGGTCAGCTACTGCGACGGCGCTGGAGGCACTGGTCTCTCGCACGACAATGGTGGAGGTTGTTCCCTCCTGCGCAGCCTCGATGCTGCCGCCCCCGTTTCCTTGCGCCTCCATTTCCTGTCCTCTAGGCCTCACCATGGTGACCATAGTGAGACAACGTGGGTGGCGTCAAGACGGTGGTGGCGCATACTAGTGGGTGGCAAACTGGATGGAAGGCTTCGGAGCGGTTGGGTAGTGGTGTTCTGGGGTTGGGAGAAATCCCTGTCGGCTCGTCTGACTTCGCCGTGGTGACGCCTACGTGTGCCGCCATCCCTTCTCGAAGGGCGTCGGGTGTTCCTAGTTCCCTCTTCCCGCCGCGTGCTAGGGGAAACCTTAGGACTTGTCCGGGCAACAGTGTCGTCGTAGTTGCATTCGATCCTGAAGGTGTTGCTTGGTACGCGGCGTTGCAGAGTGCTTGGTATGTGGTGGGACGATTCCGGAGGGCGTAGCGGTGGCGGGTTACCCTCGTGTCATCGAGCTGTCGTCGTTGGCATTTGTTTCTCTTTTCTTCTTTTTTATTTTTTTGGATTTGATGTGATGTTCGCCCCAACAGTTGTTCCATATGGTTGCTATATTAATATAGCGGGACGCAAGCCTGTTTTGAGAGGTTCTGCTTGTGCTTATGCAAACGCTCTGCCTAATCCGTTACAACTATGGTTGGCAATGCCAACATCCATATGAAATATGTTGGCTTCTGGTGTAACCATAGATTGACTGAAACTCGAATGTTTAGAATATCGACACAAAAACATGTCATGTTTGTACCTTTAATGCTTCTCTGTGGCCGGTCAGATGAGATGAAATGTTTAAGCTTACTTTTGATCTCATATTTAACAGCTTGTCAGGCCGTGCTTGTGCTAGTGCTAATGCTCTGCCCAATCTGTTGCAGCTATGGTTGACAATGCCAAATAGGTTGTAGAAAACAAAGTGAATCGTCTAAATTCATATATATTTTGATGAGAAGTAGAAAAAAAAGTATAGTTTATTTTGAAGAGAACACATAGAACCAATAATAACTATATAATGTAGGGGTTTCCACCTAAGCCTTTGCTAGATATGCTCCACTCTCTCGTGTAGGGCACTCTGAATTTGTATAATCCAAACGAAGATTTTTCAAAGTTCTGCCAAACTAAAACAAGGGAGTATTTCTTGACCACATGACCAACCTAATCCGAAGACACTGCTCTACCTGCTGAACTATATGACCTTAACAAATTGAAATTTGTCATGTCCACTAAGAAGAAGGATTTATCCATAAAGATTCGGATCCTTCTTGTGGATGTTCACATCATTAGCAGCTCACTATAGCTCTGGAGAACGTCCCAAATGAAAAGGCTTCCCGGTATCAGTTCCCTCCAGCATCCCAGTTCATTTTGCACTAGCACGAGTCACGTTGCTCTGCACTTTTGCTGCTGTTCGCTATATGTATGTACGTTTCTCCTTTTCTGGTTACAAATAGACTAGCCATGGCTATATTTATACCTCCCGACTCATCCGGGTTTTCTCGATCACCCCTTCCCCATGTCCAATTGTCAATACGCGTGTTTAGTCATTCAGTCCCTATGCATGCTAACGAATCAGAGACCCATCTGATCTGCGTGACGCCATGAAGTTTCCACTGCTTCAGTTCCGAATTTCTCCTTGTAATTGTTTCTGCATGTTTACAGAGTAGAGTACGTTTTCCTTGCCTGGTGGCGTACTCAGGGGCTCAGGGCAAAGTAGTTGTTTGACACGGTGGCCCGCTGTTCCGTGGACCGTGGGGCAAAAACAAATTCTGAGAAAACCGTGGGGCGAAGTTGAAACCCTGCGGCTGCAATGGAGGCGGCGGCGGCGGCCGTGGGCGGGGAGGACGACGGGAGGGGTCGGAAGGGAAGCTGGTACGCGGTGGGGGAGCGCGCGGTGCTGGTGCCGTACCTGCGGGAGCACGTGCCGCGGTACCACGAGTGGATGCAAGACCCGGCGCTACTGGAGGCCACCGCGTCGGAGCCGCTCTCCCTCGCCCAGGAGTTCGAGGTCCACCGCTCCTGGACCCTCGACCCTCTCAGTTCGGCTCCTGCCCCCCTCGCCGCTTCCCCTGATCTCCTCCCTCTAGTTTGCCTCGATTTGGTGGTGGGCTGGCATGCTGTGACTGATTCGGCGAGATGCTTGTTTGTTTGCAGAGCATACTTTCATAGTGCTGGATAAGGAGTTGATCGAGGGAGAGTTCGTGGTCGGGAACCCACACACCGAAGGTTTGCTACTCTCTGATGCACGTTGCTTTTAGTCCATGATCATGAATCGGGAATCAGAGGTTACATGGATCTGGTATGATTCTGGTTGTAATTTTGCATACATGTTTCGAGAAGGATGTTGTGACTTCTGGTGTAAGCGTAGATTGACTGAGGCTCGAATGTTCAGAATACCAGCACAAAACCATGCCATTTCTGTACCTTTAGTTCTTCTCTGTGGTGAAGTGAGATGGAATGTGTAGGCCATTACGGAATAAGTTTCCTCAAAAGAGGAACGGTTTGGGAAAATGAAATTTAGTGTTCAAGCAATCTAATGGGCCAACAGTAGCGTGTTAGAGTTATGCAACGGTATTGGGATGAGGAGGCCTCAGCTGTCAAGCGGGTTGGAGAGCACCCAGATCTTCCAGTTGGAACATGGATAAGGGGAGGAGGAATGCCGGTTCAGCCTTCAATTATATGCCAGAGTTACTAGAACATAGAGATGAAAGATAATACACATTTGACAGGTAGAAAACAATACATGATCATCAAACTGTGTAATTGATGGCAGTTAGTTATATATAAACCTTTTATCTCTAGTTGACACAGAAAGCAACTCAAATGAATTTACAGAAGTTTCACTACCAGTATTTATAGGATGCAAATGTAGTCTTCAAGTTAAAATTTGAATTCACAGCTCTACTATAGTGTTTTAGGATCCTGATGTTGATCTAGTGATCTAACTCCAGATCATTGTTTGTATGCGTACAACAGTTAATACAGGACTGTTCTCTTCCTATAGCTTTTGTAGCTCACTTACCTGTCCTTCAGCCTTCATTACTAGTATATGTTCATAACGTCAGAATTCCGACCAACGTACAAGAATCTCCTGGCAATAGATTGGTTTAGCGCAAACAAGGTCTCCTCCTCCAAACAATCCAGTGACGCCCTATTGAAAGCATCCATGTATGACTGATTAATTAAATTTGCGTTGATTTCATATTCAGCAGCTTGCCAGGTCCTGCTAGTGCTAATGCTCTTCCTAATCCGTTGCAGCTATGATTGGCGATGTCAACATCTATATGAATGACCCTGATGATTTGGAACTTGCAGAGATAGAGATTATGATAGCTGAACAAAAGAGGTACCATCTTTTTAGTATTGGTTTAGTACCTCTTCTCATCACCTTAGATATATGTTTTATATTTCATTACTTTTTATTCATGGGAAATTACATGCATATTCTGTCCATTCTGACAGCCAGTAGACTTTGGTAGTCCAATTTGTGTATCACATTGAATTCTGTATGTCCTAAGTATTTGCTTTAGCTTAAACTGGTAACAATTGCAACCACTCAACTTATTATCCTTTGAATTATCAGTAGTGTGATACACTGATACTTCTTCACCAACTGCACTCGTAGGAAAATTTCATCAATATGGTACTATTTAATAATTCGCTAGAATTATGTTTTCTCTCAGTCTGTTTTGTTTACCTGCAACAGAGAGATAATATAAACTTAGTGTCGCGAATCTTTAACCTCTGTATTGCCCAAACGCTGATGATCCTGAAAGCCCTTGACATGATCTCAGTGTTTGTTATAAAGTAATTAAATTGTTAACGAACACAACATAATTCGCAATTGCTTTACCTCTGCCATTAGTACTTGATGCAGTACTTATCCATAATATAGAGTTTAGCAGATTGTTTTTGAAATGGGATTGTAATAGACAGATGGTGTTTAGTTATGTTACTCATGGTTCCATACTTCCATTGCTTCATGTTGCAGCCGTGGAAAGGGACTAGGTCAAGAAGTGACCTTAATGATGATGTCGTTTGCAGTAGAGAAATACGGAATTCACACTTTCAGAGCAAAAATTAGTGATTCGAATACTGCATCGTTAAAGCTCTTCAGAAAATTGGTGAGCAGATAAACCCACCCTTCTCGCTTGTTTCTGATTACTGATCATAATTGTATATTCTGTGTTCTGAATTCAGGGCTTCAAGGATGCTTCCCATAGTGCAGTTTTTAAGGAGGTATGGATTTTTGACACTCCCACTTCTGCAAATACTATCTTAGCGTACTACAGATTTTTCACTAAAAATGTTTCAAATCCTCCATGACTTCTCTGGTACTATGATGTTCGATTAATTAATCCAAGCAACTGCATGTGTTGCTAGTAACAGTAAGCTTGTTGTCTCGGCATGTTTTACAAGATGTTGACACCACTGCAAGTATGTCACGGACGTATAAAAACATATTAGTCTATTGCAACAGCAGTGGTCAATACTTGCTGCTCCATCTTTCCTTGATCTGGCTCATTATCTCTATCTCTCAGGTGACACTGGAGGCGCCTGCAGCTGAACTCCCATTAAGCTCCCCTCTGACCGTAGGAAGTTGGTGACATCTGTGATTATATGCCCCAAGATGTGTTGCAGTAGACATGCAATCAGTGGTTGGTCTTCATCAACTGATAGAAGCTACTCCCTCCGTTCCAAATTACTTGTCTTGGATTTGTCTAGATACGGATGTATCTAGACTCATTTTAGTGCTAGATACCTCCGTATCTAGACAAATCTAAGACAAGTAATTCGGAACGGAGGGAGTAATTGTGTGAGCTATCAGCATACTTAATGTAATGAGTACTGCCTTCATCTGCCAACAACTGCTTGGGCCGATTGCGCACAGAGATATATATAGCAATAATAATAGGAAGAACCCTGTGTTGGGTTCCTGAGCAGTTGAGGTGACGCCTAATGTTTTGTGGCGAAGCGTTGCAAGTTCGGTACAAATTGCCATTGGGGCAAACTTAACAAGGTCGCGGTAATTTGCAGGAACTGTAGATGGTATATGCATCGTCAATGACACAACATGGGACATTTTGTTTTGAAGCATTTCACGGTGCTCGTCTTTTGCGTTTGCGGAGTTCAGATATCCCTATTCCTCCCTATGGGTGAATTTTTGTTTGTTGTTGTTGAACGTGCATGATTAAATGTATTAAACGATTTGTGTATGCGGATGTGGCAAAAAAGTTTCAAAGTTCAAGTACAAAATATTGAAAGAGAGTTTTTTCAAAAAAAAGAAAAAAGAAAGAGAGTTCCACAATTTACCCTAGAAATCAAGTCGGAAGAACTCCCGTAAAAAAAAAGTCGGAAGAACTGTTTTTTAGAGGGCACCTCTGCAACGGACGATTTGTGCAAGTGGGCGATCTCTCTGTCCTGGGCTACGATTGGGCTTGTTTAATATGGCTGTTCGATTGGGCTTGCAAAGCCGGCCGGCCGGCCTACCCAACAACCTTGGAGGTATTTTAAAAAAAAAACCTTGGAGGAACTGGCAGCGGGACCCGCTTACCAGAGGCTGGAGTCCCGTCCTATACTCCAACCCTGGGCCTGGGCAAACGAAACAGGAAACGATAACGAAACTCGCAGAGAGGACGGACATGGCGGCGAGGAGCGAGAACGAGTCGGACGGCGACGTGGGCACCAATCCCGCCGAGGGGGGCTCGTCCCTGTCCCTGCCGCCTCTAGCTGCCGGACCAGCCGTATGCGTCCTCCGGTCCGCCGGGGACTTCGCCGGCGGCGCCTTCGTCGGATCTATCTTTGGATATGGTAATCACCCCCCTCTCCCTCTTATCCTTTTCCAGATTACTCTGCTTTGCGGTGATGCTTTCTTTGATTCTGTCGTGGGTGCTGTCAGGAATTTCTGTTATCGGTGTTCAGTTCTTATTAGGAACTTGATTATAGGAAATTCCGCCGCCTTAGGTTTTGCACCCAGTTCTTGCTAGAATCTAAGAGTATATGATTGTGCACATTTGATACAATTCCTTTTATTCAAGTATAATCTCATCTCCCATTGTTTGTAATCATTTAATCTTGATTTAGATCCTTATTTTCTCGGCAAATATCTAGATACTTATTGTGTTAGCATAAAGGAAGCACTACTGGTCCACATGCTGTCACTAACAGCACCTGTGACACCCGTTTAACTTCCTCACATAAAATTCTTATATTGCATATCCTATTCTTTTTTCAGGACAAGGTTTGCTATCTAAGAAGGGCTTGAAGGGCTCACTCGGCAATGCAGGGTCTTCTGCCAAAGTTAGTGTTCATGTTTGCTGCGTGTTCCTAACAAGGAAATTGCGCTATCATTTTCCAGACGACTTGCTAATGATACAAATTTCTTGGATTAGAGTTTTGCAGTTCTTTCTGGCGTCCAGAGTTTGGTTTTGTGCTTGTTGAGGAAGCTGCGTGGGAAAGATGATAGTATGTGTATCTGTTCAGTGATCAGCTTTTTGTTAACACCTTGGGACTTGGCTACATAGTATGAACTAACATGTTCCTTTTGCAGTCATCAACTCTGGCATTGCTGGGTGTTGCACAGGTCTTGCTTTGAGTTTTCCAGGTACATTCACATTGAACTAAACTAATAACATTTTTCACAGCTTACTTACTAATTATGCTTGACATTGTTTAGTATAATATGAGGAAGTTGTGATGCGATATTCTGTGGTATTGCATAACACTGTGAAAAAGATTGTTAGTAGTTGCAAGCAATTTTTGGCTCTGTCTTCAATATTCAGTGATCAAGTTAGCCTGTGTTGTTATTCTTGTTGCTGGAATACCTAAAAAAGTTGTTGTTCTTTAGATTCTCTAAAAGTGTCATTTCTGTCAATATGAACTGCTAAGCTCCTATGGTTCTGGGATGGCCCTTTATAATGAACATTTTGAACATGTTATAATTAGGTTAGTAGTTTGTTATCCAACTGTGTAGTTTGTCCATTGGGTGATAAAGTTTATTTTTTAGCTGTGCGTCCAGTTCATGATGTATATTGTTATCATACTTATTTAGAGAATCCGAGTAAGAACGTACCCTGAAGCTTGCCTGGAAATACAGGACTGAATTACTTGTTATCATTGTAGAATTTTAAGTAAATTAATTTACAAGAAGCCCAATACCACTTGTAAGAAATTCACTGAAATCTGGAGCCTTGTTCTTTGCATGATAAAAAGAAGAACCATCTACAATTTTAACAGTAAAAGATACTCACTGCTTGTTAATGGGAGTCCTGCAGCCAGTGGGCAAGAATGCAAAGACTCCATTTAACTGAGCAAGCACTTGATTTTTTTTGTCAAGGACTTCAGATCTTGCAGTCCAAATAAACTGGACTGCACATGTATTTGTCAGGGTAATTTAGTGGTGGTGGTATAGTTAAGTTGGTGATGTGCTAAACACAATCTTATGCATCACAAATACCTACTCTCTTCACACTGCATCTCTCTGTTGCTTTACTGCACATGTGCTTCTGGGTCATGGCAGTCATGCCATTTCAACAAGTGTAGTATTCAAGTGTCTTACGGAACTCTAGGCGGCAGTCTTCAGTTGTTCTAACGAAAGAGGAAGTTTGCACTGGAAGGATATTTCAAGCATGATTTTGTTTAGTCAACATCATATCTGCATTTGCTACCCCAGGCTGCTACCTTTAATTGGCTATGATTATTAATATGAACCACTATCATTTTGTTAAATTGTTGAGGCTTTGGTGGCATGGTTTTCTTACAAGCTTGTTTGTCTGAATCCAGGTACACCACAAGCACTGCTTCAGAATTGCGCCACCTTCGCAGCATTCTCATGCATCATGGAGGGGCTCAACAAGCAGCAGACCGCGATGGCGCACACCCTCGGTGGCAATGCCCTGAACTTTGCGCACAACGGTGGCGGGGGCGTCCTCCCCCCTTTCACTCTCCCCCCAATCCTCGACGCGTCAGATGCTTTCGCCTCATGCTGCCAGGCCTTGGTCGTCAAGCCCAAGAAGCACTAGACAGCATCATTAGGAGGGAGAGAGTGGGATATGCTCAGGAAACCTAGCTAGCTCCTAGCGTTATGTAAATTTTGCTTTTGGATAATGTCGAAAATCTAGATCGTTTGCTTTTGTCAGCCGGGCGGTTTGTTGTCGCCGCGTTTCGTGGCATGCGCGGGCTTGCTTTGTTGATGGGTATGTCAAGGATAGATTTTGTTGACCCGGAAGATAAGATGTCGTGGAAAATTTTGGCTTGATGGTTTTATCTGTTCCAAGTGCAACCGTTGCACGGTCTGCTTGGTGTTTCACATGTGGGATGTGGGATGTGGGAGGTCAGTGAACTACTTGATGGTTGTTAACTTTCTTTGTGTTTGTAGCAGGTTTGCACCGTCAACAATGCAGTCTGTTTTCTACTAGACGATAGTACACACCGGCGCCTGCGGCAGCTTGATTGAGCCGCCATCTGCGACTGATGAATTGTAGGTGTAACGATCAGCTGCCCGTAACGACGGGCACGCTGCAGCATGTATCTTCTGTGGATGAACGAAGCCTTGTCGTCATGGAGAAAATAACGACGGTGGTGGCAGCAGCGGGGCGAATGGGCTGCTACGGCGTGCACGGACGGACGTCACGAGGCCTGCAACCGTCGGTCGCTCCCCAGATTTTTGGACACGCTGCTGCGTCTGCGGCTGCGTGCGCAGCACACCGGCCACGGCTGAGAACGTGTGAAATTTCTTCAGGTTCGGCGTACGCCACGCACGGTAGAAAATCTCGCGGCGCATAGTCAAAATGGATGCTTAGCACAGGGGATATACAGAGTACGACCGGCACGGCGGAGGAAGTTATGCCTGCGATGCTGCCGAGGGGTGATAACCCGTCGTCAACTCTCTAGGTTTTCATCCACCCGTGCCCTGCACTGCACGTACCTCCGGCATCCCATCTTTCACGTCGCCGGCCGTATTATAAATAGCCTCCCTCACCTCCAGCCACACCAGACACCACTCGCACTTGCACCTCCAGCTCGGAGGAGACCCGAAACGAAGCAACGACGCGGCACGAGCAAGGCTCCATGGCGCGGCTCCTCCTCGCACTCGTGGCCACCACCGTGCTGCTGCTGCTCGCCGCCGCCGGGGGCGCGACGGCCCAGCAGCAGCAGGGCTGCGGGAACGCGACGTTCCCGGCGGGCCGGTCGTTCGCGCGGTGCAACACCCTGCCCGTGCTCGGGGCCAGCCTGTACTGGACGTACCACGCGGCCAACGGCACCGCCGAGCTCGCGTTCCGCGCGCAGTCCGACGCCACCGGCTGGGTCGCCTGGGGCATCAACCCCGGCGGCGCCGGCATGGCCGGCAGCAACGTCTTCGTCGCCTCGCCGGGCGGCGGCGGCGCCGTGTCCGTGCTCACCACCATCCTGAAGACCACGTCCCCCGCCCTGGACAACACCACCCTCTCGTTCGCCGTGCCGGTGCCGCCCACCGCCGAGTACGCGGCCGGCGCGTACACGATCTACGTCACCGTGGCGCTGCCGGGGAACTCCACGCAGCAGAACACGGTGTGGCAGGCCGGGCCGGTCAGCGCCGGGGCCATAATGGCGCACCGGATGTCCGGCCCGAACCTGAAGAGCGTTAAGAGGCAGGACTTTCTGTCCGGCTAGAGCGCCCGCCGAGGTCTCCAGGCCACGCTGCGGCGACGGCGTATGTTCGTATACGCAAATACTGTCAGTGTCATGATCATGTATATGTATAAATAAATCGCACGGCATATTTCTCGTGTTCCTGCTATTAGACGTCGTAGATACAGTATCAAATAAAGTGTGTGCTAAACGGAAAATGCTCGATGGAGCTGGGCCTCCATAGAGGCCGAATTTGAAATGGTCAAAAATTCAAATTTGCACATTTTAGAAAAAATTGAGAAAATATACACACAAACTTAGAGACATAATGCACAAGTGTGTAAATTTTCAGGACGAAATGTGTTAAAATTAGTGCTACACAGAAAAAAGAAAAAGAAATCTGAGGCTTCTTAGTAGATGCACTATTCATCCTCAAAGTCGATGATTTTTTTTGCACATATCGCATTTCAAGATATTTCATCCTGAAATTTTACACAAATACACATCACATTCTTGTTTACTTGTATAATTTTTTCAGTTTTTTTTAAACTGATAAGTTTGAAAAAAAATTCAAAAATTTCGGCTTCTATGGAGGTCGAGCTCCAAAACGCCCCACTCATGCTAAACATTGTATATTGTATATACGCCCTAAGCCAAATTTAGGGATATAGCTTATGGTGATTAATATTTTCAACCATTTTCTCACTGGCATTTTTTCCTTTTCTTTTCTTTGATTGGTTAAACAAATTTGTATAATAGATCAAAAAAACTGAAACAAACAAGGGTGAAAAAATAGGACCCCAATATTGCGCTAACGTCCCCTCATGGAGGTCACCCGGCTGAACGTTGCGACCTGAGAGTGTTCCATCAAAAAACCACTCCTAAAGAGCACTCGAGAATTGCCATGCTAAAACAGATATGTTTACAATGTTATTGTATAAAGATTTGCCATGTTGTATAGAAAATTTTGACATGCTAACAGAAAGATTGTCAAGAATTTGCCATGCTGCAGTAGAGTAATTGTCATGCGTTTTGGGGGAGTTGCTACGCCGCAACATGGAGAATTGTCAGTCCAAAAAAATCCAACTTGTTTAGGATTTGCCATGCCGGTAGAAGAGAATTGGCATGCTACGTCAAAAGGAACTTGTGAAAATTATCATGCTCTAAAAATAGAATTTACCATCGGTGATGTGTTTGCTCAAATTGTCATCCTTAGCGAACCATTTAGTGTCATCAACTTGTAGTTCGCTTAGAGAGGTGCATGGGAGCGAACAGTGATTACCACGTGTCATCTTTGAGATTTGTATTCTAAAATTAAACATGCCACACTGCGTTCACTCAAAATAAGCCTTTGTGAAGTACATAACCGTATGTGATGTAATTCTGCACATCAAGATAAAATACACAATTTGAACTAGACCTGCAAAAAACAATTTCATTAAATATGCATTTGGCCACATAATTCTCATAATACACACGTTTCATCATTGTAGTGACCATGAGTAGACTTGGAACAATGCATGCTAGCTAGATTTCACACATGTGCATGCATAAGTGAAATGTGCATGCACAAATGTAATCTACCAAAAACACCACATGTCAAGTACATAACTCAAAGGCATGCATGCATTTTTAGCACCAAACACTAGCAACAAAAGACAATATCCAACAACAATGTAGAACATACTGAGTTGGTGAGCTGAAAACTCTCTTGTTAATGACATGTGCGATGTGTGCAGAAGAGGACAAATTTTCCCCTAAAATTGGCCAAGTCAGTTTTGGAAGTGGTGCGTCGTCCATCAATGCAAAGAGACGCATGTTTTGTAAGTTCAAGTTGTATCGTGAAGTGTAAAAGAGTTGTGAAATAGTGAAGATATAAACTTACATTGGATAGATAGTCTGAATTATATGTTGCATGAGATTTGCATAGTGTATTCATGTGTTTGCAAACATAAAAGCCATAAAGACTGCCCCCTTGTGGCTACTTGAGGACACTAAAATTTTGCATAAATATATAGTCATACCATAATGTCTAAGAACAACTTAATCCCTAAGATATAATAGTTTTTTTATTTCTTTTGGCACATATACATCGAAAAATGTGTGTTTTTAGCAACTTGAACACATGAATATCGTAGGATGAAGATTTTTTTTAACTTTGGGATGTAAATTCTGAAAAGCTGATTTTGGTATCTTACTGCAATATCGAACACATGATCCAGAGGTTTGCCCCATGTGCCTCTCAAGTCTTTCCCGCGGTGGCAATCAAAATCAAATGGTCCCTACAAAGAAGAAAACCGTGAACTTACAAGCTATGTTAATGAAATACAATCAACTTATATTTGGTTGTATCATGAACTTAATTCTCGTAGTATGGAAGTAGAATGATTTTTTGCCCATTGTAGGTGAAAGAACGCCTTCACGACATAGTTGAAGGTACCAACCCCATCGCTATCAATTATTGTACGCCCAATTCGTTGTGGGTCTAAGAAACCAACCATCTCCCTCTTTTCTATTTGATCGATCGGATTCCTGAGAGAAAAACAAAAAAGTTGTCGTTTATCGTTTACAACCTTCTAGAGAAAAGTCGATTGAGTTTTAAAGTACTCACAATGTGAAGTATCACAGAAGAGATGCATCGATCTTATTAAAGTTATAGAGGAGATGCAACTCCTCAAAATGCATAACGATAAAACCCGGTTTAGTAAGGAAATGTGACTCGTAGTACACCACAAGACCCGTACCGTTAGATTTAGCCATTTTCTTCATGCTAAAATTTTGTAACCTCTAATTTTTACCTTGGTTTTGATGTTTTCGTCAAGAAAAAAATGGTTTTCCACGCACGTAGAGATACGCATAATCACGCTACATTACATCGGGCAAATATTTTGGCGTACTCCAAGCCAGTGAGGGCTTCCATTGATCCTCTTTGGGAAATTCTATTGGATCAAGCATCTAAGTGTTATTTTAGATCATCCCTGTATTGTTGTAGATCTCTATGGTCTTATCATTATGGCCCTATTTGTGCTTGGCTGCGAGCTTCGTCGCACTATGATCAATGCTCTTGCTGCGAGTTTCTGCCGTGATAGGCGGTGTCGCTACATCAACTAGTTGATTAGTAGTCGCTTCAATGGCAGGCTGCCGTCCGAGCATACAGTGGCACAACCTGATGATCAGTGCCAGCAAGCCATGCCATGAGCTGCTCAGGAGCGTACCAATCCCTCGACCTGCTTAGCAATCTATTTCACACGCTGATCGGCGGGTGATGCCTACGCCTGCAAAGGGGAATTAGGTTGCTTAGAGCAATGAGCCATGAGTACCTACGGCAAGAAGAGGGGCTCGGATTCAAGCCGTGACCAGGTACTGCTCGATTATGGTTTTGCTATGAGGATCTCCTCCAAGAGCTCTATGTCATCTTTTTCGACTGCTGGATATGAAGTAAATAACGTCCGGCGAAAATGGAAGTAGTGGACTAGGGCTAGAATTTGAGCTGAGTCGAGCCAACTCGGTTTGACTTGCTAGAGCTCGTTAAGCTTACAGATAGCTTGGCTCGGCTCATTAACATAATGAGCTCAGATTTAAACTTGGCTTGACTCGTTTAACTTGTGAGTTGGCTCATTTAACTCATTATAAAAATGAACAACAAAGTATATGTATTATGTAGGTGATAATTTATATAAAAATAATAATGGCCACATATTTTTCTCCACAAATCATGGCAACCAACGATATACAAATGACAACAGTCGTTAATAATATTGGTACTTATCCCTTCTTATTAACGAGTTTAATGAGTCAAACGAGTAACTCCAGAAGGGCAGGGTGATCCTCTATCCCCGGCCCTGTTTATTCTGCCCATGGACGCGCTTCGGGGAATGCTTCGTTGGGCAGTTCATAAGGGGGTGCTATCAGATATTGGGACAGGCAGCTACATCCCAAGGGCCTCCATCTTCGCTGATGATGTTGTCCTCTCCTTCAAGCCACACATCAATGACCTGCAGGCAATTTCTTCCATCCTCCAGCTCTTCGGCCAAGCCTCTGGTCTTTGCATCAATTTGCAGAAGAGCTCAACTACTTGCATTCGTGGTGATGAGGTTGTCGCCTCCTTCGTGGTGGATCACTTTCAATGTCAGCAGCAAGGCTTCCCGATTAAGTATCTGGGTTTGCCCCTCTCTGTCTTCCGTTTGAGGCATCAAGATGTTATGCCTTTAGTGGACAAGTACTCTAACAAGATGAAAGGCTGGAAACCAAAATTACTACCAGCGACGGGACGGCTGACACTCGTCAACTCTGCGCTCATGGCACTGTCGATCCACTTCATGGCATTGCTTCCCCTACCGGTGTGGTCTATCGGAATTATCAACAGAAGATATTGTGGTTTTATCTGGAAGGGAGAGGAGACAATTAGTGGGGGGAATTGCTTGCTACCTTGGGCGCAAGTTTGCATCCCCAATGAGTGTGGTGGTCTTGAGGTTCTCAACTCGAGGTGGTTTGGATGGGCTCTGAGATGTAGATGGCCATGGATGAAATGGGATGAATTCCTTAGGCCGTGACATTCATTGCCAGATAATACTGAGAAGGCAGTCTCTGCGATGTTCAACACCGCCTCGGTGATATCGCTAGGAGATGGTGTATCTACGAGGTTCTGGGCATATAATTGGCTTCCGGATGGCCGCTCCCTGGCTGCAATGGCATCGACCCTGTTTTCTTTTCTCAAAGACTCTAGCCAATCTGCTCGGGAGGCTTTGCATAATCACTCCTGGATAAGGGACATCTTAGGTGGCATCTCGGTGCTAGCTCTTGCACAATACTTGACAGCTTGGGATATTACCCAGGCCACAAGCCTTCGGCCTGGATCGCGGGGATCGTGCCCTGTGGAAGCTCACAAAGGAATAGGAGTTCTCCGTCAGTAGTGCCTACAAGATGTTGTTCATGGCCAATATACGTTTTGCTTGCAACAAGCCGATATGGAGATCCAAGGCACCACCATGATGCAAATTTTTCATGTGGCTGGTAGTCCATGGCAAGTGTCTGACGGCGGATAATCTTGTTCGTCGAGGTTGGCCAGCAAACCCATCTTGCCCTCTCTATCTATCGGAGCCCGAGGAATGCACACCTGTTTGTACACTGCCGGTTCACTCAGCAGCTTTGTACCATCATGATTAAGTAGATCAAGAATATACTGGCGTTGGGAGAGAAAAAGGCTGGAGGAATCTCGAACAACAGTAATGCCTAAGAAATGATGAAGGAGTCCTAGGTCAGTCATAGAAAATTCAGATCTAAGAAGAGAGACGATATGATCTAAGAACTTTGAGAGGATGCGGTGAGAATGATATCATCTACATAGAGAAGTAAATAGGCATTGTCAGAATTTTGATGATACACAAAAAGAGAGGTGTCGGAGAGAGATGGAGTGAAGCCTATTGTTTGGATGAAGGAGGAGAAGCATTGAAACCAAGCTCTTGGGGCCTGTTTAAGACCGTAGAGAGATTTCTGAAGAAGACAGACATGAGTTGGAAAGGATGGATTTTCAAAACCCAGAGGTTGCTGACAGTAGACAGTTTCTTGAAGGGAACCATGGAGGAAAGCATTTTTAACACCAAGTTGGTGAATAGGCCAGGAAGATGAGACAACAACACTAAGAACGGTATGAATGGTGCTAGGTTTAACAACAGAAGAAAATGTTTCATCGTAATCAAATCCTTGTTGCTGAGAAAAGCCACGACAAACCCACCTGGCTTTATATCGTGAGAGGCTCCCATCGGAGTGAAACTTTTGGCAAAAAATCCATTTGCCAGAAACAATGTTTGTATTGGGAGGACGAGGAACAAGTTGCCATGTGTTATTTTGAAGTAAAGCATTATATTCTTCTTGCATGGCAGCGGCCCAATTTGGATCAAGTAGAGCAGTTTTGTAATTCTTTGGGAGTGAAGTGAGAGAGACGGTGGTATGAAAGTTTAGGCGCTCTTGGGGTTGATGAAATCCTGATTTTGCCCTAGTACGCATGCGATGATCATTAATCGGGATTGCTGTAGGAATAGCACGAGGGGGTAACGTGGGTACGTGTGGGTCCGGCGCAGCGGAAGAGTCGGACGAAGGAGCATGGTTGATTGGTGGAGCAGGAGCAGGTGCCGGGGGTGTTGGGGAGGGAGCAGGGGTCGAGGGTGTTGGGGACGTCTCAGGTGGGGTGAGGGGAGGGTTGGTATCGGTTGTGGCTGGTGTTGGTGGTACGTTCTGTTCGTGATGAGGGGGGGCAGGAAGGGGAGTATAAAGTTGGAAAGGACGGGAAGAGGGGGTGTTTGCCGAGCTAGAGGTGTTGGATGGTGTAGTAGTGCGTTGTGAGAAAGGAAAAATGTGCTCAGCAAACGTGACGTGACGAGAGACATGAACGTGTCCTGTGTGAAGGTCGAGATAGCGATAGCCTTTGTGCTCGTCAGAGAAGCCGAGAAAAGCACATGGGATAGATCATGGTGACAATTTATTTGCAGAAGTGGCGTAGGCATTTGGAAAACAGAGACAGCCGAAAACACGAACCGAGGAGTACTCGGGGTGGGAAAGAAAGAGAGAATAATAGGGAGTAGTGTTGGGTTTAGTTTTAGAAGGTCGAATATTTAGAAGGAAGGTGGCCATGTGTAGGGCTTCAGCCCAAAACTTGGGAGGCATAGAGGATTGAATGAGAAGAGTGCGAACTATATCATTGAGG
This sequence comes from Triticum dicoccoides, assembly GCF_002162155.2. Lineage (NCBI taxonomy): Eukaryota > Viridiplantae > Streptophyta > Magnoliopsida > Poales > Poaceae > Triticum > Triticum dicoccoides. Next base: position 37,023,945 of record NC_041386.1, on the reverse strand, counting down.
GTGCGAAGAGAACATTCGGATTTACCATTTTGAGGGGAGGTGTAGGGACATGAGAATCTAAGCAGGATGCCATGTTGTAAGAAGAAAGTACGATTTTTAATGTTATCAAACTCGCGACCATTGTCACATTGGATAAAGCGAATTGGGAGGAATAAGTGGACAGACACATAGCGTTGAAAATTAAGAAAGAGAGAATGAACCTCGGATTTGTTGCGTAGAGAAAAAGTCTAGACAAAGTGGGTGAAATCATCTAGTATAACAAGGTAGTATTTAAAACCCGAAACACTTGCAATGGGAGAGGTCCATAAATCACAATGTATTAATTCAAAGGGGTAAGTGCTACAAGAGCTAGAGGAACTAAAGGGAAGACGCACATGTTTGCCTAATTGACATGACTCGCAAAACACAGAATTATGAGAATCCCTATTACATGGTATGGTAAATTCACTAAGCATAGAAGCTAAGACAGCAGGGTTGGGATGGCCCAAGCGACGATGCCAGAGATTGATGGAGGCCAGCATGGATGTTGGCGGGGCGGCGGCAGGAACTCCACTAAGAGAGTAAAGATCATCGGAGCTATTGAAGCGAGCGATCTCGGCCTTGGTCAGGTAACCCTTCACAAATAAACCAAAAGGGTCAAATTCAGCCGAAACCAGATTATCACAAGTGTTGGGGAACGTAGTAATTTCAAAAAAATTCCTATGCACACACAAGATCATGGTGATGCATAGCAACGAGAGGGGAGAGCGTTGTCCACGTACCCTCGTAGACCGAAAGCGAAAGCGTTTAGCACAATGCGGTTGATGTAGTCATACGTCTTCACGATCCGACCGATCAAGTACCGAATGCATGGCACCTCCGAGTTTAGCACACGTTCAGCCCGATGACGTCCCTCGAACTCCGATCCAGCCGAGTGTTGAGGGAGAGTTTCATCAGCACGACGGCGTGGTGACGATGATGATGTTCTACCGACGCAGGGCTTCACCTAAGCACCGCTACAGTATTATCGAGGTGGACTATGGTGGAGGGGGGCACCGCACACGGCTAAAAGATCAACTGATCAATTGATGTGTCTCTAGTGTGCCCCCCGCCCCCGTATATAAAGGAGCAAGGGGGGTGCGGTCGGCCAGGAGAGGGGCACGCCAGGAGGAGTCCTACTCCCACCAGGAGTAGGACTCCCTCCCTTTTTCCTAGTTGGATTAGGACTTGGGGGAGTGGAGGAGAAGAAGGAAAGGGGGGCGCCGCCTGTCGTGGAAACGATTCTGACAATAAGAAAGGGGTAGGATAAAGGAGCATGATCTATCGAGATGCAAATGGGTGACACGGTGGTTTTAGCGAGTTCGGGCCTCTCACGGTGGAGATAACAGCCCTACGTCTCGTGCTCCGGAGAGGCTTTGCTTTATCTGAGTATGTATCCGGAGATTATAATGTGTGTTTGAGAGAGACAGGAGAGAGCGGATCTCCATGCCTGAGCTATGTCCTCAGACTAATGGTTAGAAAGAGAGAGAGGTGGAAGAAAAGAGCCCTCGAGTGTGGTGGTGGGGGGTGGCTTATATAGAGTGCGCCACCCCCTCACCCATTATGTTACACGGTGGAGCATCAATGCCATAATGCCTGCCCACTACAAAACCGTCATGCTGACTATTGGTCTTTGCATATCTGAGTGAGTTACATGGTCGAGTGGAATGAGCTCGTCGAGTGGAGTGCCGTGCTCTGAGTGGTTGTCGCCGTCCGAGTGACTTTCAAGTTGCGATACATCTGGACGGCGATCTGGCCCAGGGGCCCAGTACAAAGTATAAGGTGTCCATGGGTAGGGCCTTTAGGTCAGGCCTGTTACCCTACCCCTAATACATCTCCTCGTCATTAGCCCCCGAATCGGTCGAGGTTGAGCGGGTCGAGTCGAGGTGAATTCTCAGATGAGTCGAGTGCTGCGAAGGCACTTATGAACTCCCTTTGGTCACCCGGTGATCTTATCTCCGCATGTTGCCTTGACGGATTCCAGACTGTATGGTGTCCGAGTGAAATGAGCTCAAACGGGTCCGTGGAGGAGCGTTAAACTCACCTTATGGCAATTTTTTGGAGTGATTTGGAGCTGGCCCTGCATTGAGTAACTAATTACTCGGAATTTCTTCACGCCAGGAACATGTCTTTGTTTTGTTGTTTGGCCGTCACTCGGACCGGGCGGACCGTTCCAAGTGGATACCATTCTAGTGGGGGCACGCTGAGTGCACCCATTGGGTGTAGTCCCAGAGACCGCCGTCGACTGCGGGCAGTCGACGGGAGTCTTAGAGCTTGTCTTTTTTGTTGTTGTTTGGCCGTCACTCAGACCGGGCAGACCGTTCCGAGTGGATACCAACAGTCGGCGGGAGTCTTAGAGCCTGTCTTTTTTGTTGTTGTTCATCACTCGGACTGGTCTGGCCGTATCAAGTGGAGATTACTCCAGTGGGGGCACGCTGAGTGCACCCACTGGGTGTAGTCCCCGAGACCGCCGTCGACTGCGGGCAGTCGGCGGGGGTCTGAGAGAACTAAAACTCTTCTTAGATGGTACTGATCGAACTTGTTCTTCTCTGAATCGGAGGTCGAGTAATTCTGGAGCTGGTTTTGCATTGCTCAAAATGTTTCTTTCCGAGTTCTCTTCCAGTGGGGGCACGCTGAGTGCACCCGCTGGGTGTAGTCCCCGAGCCTCTGTCAGACTAGATGAGTCGGGCAGAGGGTTTAAGTCTCCTGGTAAACCTCCACGTAGTCGACACGGTAAATATCTATTAGTCTAAAATTGAGTCAATCGGATGCATCTTCAGGTGCTTGACATGGTAAATAAGTTCAGCCTGGAGTTGAGTCAGTCGGAATGATCTTCGTGCACTCGGCACGGAATAAATTCAGCCTGGAACTCGGTCAAGCAGGTGAATCTTCGCGCTCTCGGCACGGTGAATGAATTCGGCTTTGAAACTGCCGACTGTATAAAAAAGCTGGACACTCCAGGGAGTAATCTTTCCATTAGTACTTCTACCGTTAGATTTTGCGTGAAAGGGGTATTTGTAAGAGTACACTGTATCCACAGAGGAGCTTCATTTTCACCCTTTTGCATGAAAGGGGTATTTGTCTGAGTGGACGTGCTTCCTGACTGATCGGGGTATGATGACTGCAAGGAAAAACTTGGCGGCACTCGTATGTCTCCCGGAGGAGATAGACTAGTGGTCTGGCATGGACGTGCCATGAAACCCGAGTGACGAGGCTAGTGTGTGGGCTGACTCTCCGGAGAGATGCCACTCATTATCCTGGGGGAACACCGGCACATGCCATCTCTGAGTCCAAGTTTGTGAAACTGACGCCTTGGAGTCTAGGATAATGTCCAAGTGTATCCGTAGAGGAGCGTCGTTTTCACCCTTTTGCAGTCTGAAGATGACTTCAAGATATGATTTGGGCGATTGTCCGAGTGGACAGTACTACCCTTATAGATTTTTGGCGGAATGAGCATGTATGATCAGAAAGATATTCCTGATGCGATCAATGGGTTGATCAAATGGGCATAACCCCTGAGGGCAGCATGGCCAACGGCTGTGCGTAGCCCCCGAGTGATGCTAGAAAGAGGTAAGCTTGCTACAGAGTGTGATATGAGGTTTGATCGTATCAGTAACTTAGTCGTTCCTGTGCTGGGGGTGTAGAGGTAAAGACATGTCGAAATGATGGAGACGCGCGAGGTGTCCGAGGGGCAACGATGTGTACAACCGAGAGACGACGCGTGGGGCGGTCGATTGGTGAAGACGTGCACAACCGAGTGGCGACGCGTGGAGCATCCGAGTCATGATGTGCGAGGTGGTCGAATGATGAAGACGTGCACAACTGAGTGGCAACGCGCGGGGCGACCGAGTGGTGAAGATGTGCACGACCAAGTGGCGACGCGCGGGGCGGTCGAGTGAGGATGCGCGAGGTGGCCGAGTGAAGGACTACGTGTCCAGCCAAGTTGTGACGCGCGGGGCGGCCATGTGGTGAAGGCATGCACAACCGAGAGGCGACGCGTGGAGCGGCCAA
>NC_041386.1:36991865-37019448 GCF_002162155.2 Triticum dicoccoides | reverse complement strand
AGAATGCGTGAGGTGGTCGAGTGAAGGACTACGTGTCCAGCCAAGTGGTGACGGGCGGGGCGGCCATGTGGTGAAGGCATGCACAACCGAGAGGCGACGCAAGGAGCGGCCAAGTGGTGAAGACGTGCACAACCGAGTGGCGATGTGCGGGATGGCCGAGTGAGGATGCGCGAGGTGGTCGAGTGAAGGACTACGTGTCCAGCCAAGTGGCTGAAATGGTCTTCGAAGGAATTAGCCAGATGCTTTCGAAGCTAATGTAGCGATGAGGTTGATGTAGTGTGGTTGCGACGCAACAAGACCGGCATGACAACTGAGTTTGAGTAGGAATGAAGATGGCGCACACATCGTCTGGGTGATTATAAAGCTTGTCAAAGTGGCGGATCAAATGCACTTGTTGAAGTGAAGGATATGACTGGTGATGAAGTACTCGACTACTCAGGAGAGTGTCATTCCAAATGAGATGCAGCCCCCGAGTGTGGTGTAGCCCCTGAGCGTACTACAGGCTTCGACAACGGACATGTCGAAATACGAGAAATATAGTGTTGAATGGATAATTTGTAATTCATCGAGTCAGACTCGGGTAAAGATGAGGAGAAGCTTCCGAGTGATGCTCAAAAGAGGCAAACTCGCAAAGGAGTGAAGTGTGAAGTTTAATTGTAAAAGGGACTTATCTGTCTCATGCCTGGCGGGGTCTATATCATTGATACGATGAAGAGGATTACACAGAGGGGTTGGCTGGATGTGTTTGAAGTCAACAGAGCGACAAGGCCGGTGTTGTGGTGCACTAGGACCGGTACGGTGACCGAGTCCGAGCAGCAATGAAGTTGGCGCATGGGGCCGTCGAGTGATCGCGTAACTTGTGTAAAAATGGCACAAGCCAATGAAATAATTTCTCGAGGAAATTTAATGTGTGCTGAAATGGTTTGTGTGAATAACACCCATAGACACCCGCTGGGAGTGCAAGGGGCTTGCTGATTGACCAGCAAGAGTCTGAAAGAGCGAAGGATCCATTCGAACTTGTCGAAGCGACAGACCCGACCAAACTCATTGGAATACTGGCTCAAATAAAATGGAAGTGTAGTGTTTCAACTGAGTTGCATCCCCGGAGGAGCGATGCAAACTCGAAATGAAGAACGACACATGGTGTTCGTGAATGATGTATGCGAAAAAATGGAAGCTGGACTCGTGAGTCACATAACCAGTACTAAGCAAGTATGTGAAAATAAGCAGCCGAGCGTAGAGGTACACTTGGTGGCGTGGCCTCCGAGTGAACGTGATGTGTGAATTACGGGACACTCGGGAAAACGGAAATAACAGGATGTAAAATGACTTAGCTATCTGAAGGCGCGCGAGTGGCCGAGTGGTGACGAGGCGATGATGACAGTCGACCTTCGTCTTGGTGTCCTTGCGGATAGGGATGGAGCGCACATTATACTTGTGATGCATCTCCTTGAGTTAGAGGTTTGCTCTTGTCTCAGTCGGATTTTGGCTACTTAGGCGAGTCCTTAGACTGCAGCTAAGCCTCTGAGTGGGAGGCTTGCTCTCCACTTGGTAGGATTTCAAACACTTAGGCGAGCACTGGACTGCAGCTAAGCCCCCGAGTGGGAGGTTTGCTCTTCACTCGGTAGGATTTTTTTCAAACTTAGGCGAGTACTGGACTGCAGCTAAGCCCCTGAGTGGGAGGTTTGCTCTTCACTCGGTAGGATTTTTTCAAACTTAGGCGAGTACTGGACTGCAGCTAAGCCCCCGAGTGGGAGGTTTGCTCTCCACTCGGTAGGATTTTTTTCAAACTTAGGCAAGTACTGGACTGCAGCTAAGCCCCCGAGTGGGAGGTTTGCTCTCCACTCGGTATAATTTTTTCAAACTTAGGCGAGTACTAGACTGCAGCTAAGCCCCCGAGTGAGAGGCTGGCTCATCACTCGGTAGGATTTTTCAAACTTAGGCCAAATAGATTCACAGCTAAGCCCCGAGTGAGAGGCTGACTCATCACTCGGTAGGATTTCTTGAACTTAGGCGAAACAGATTCGCAGCTAAGTCACCCACTGGGGGATTTTGGTTACAAGTATAAGCAACAACAATTATTTCAGAAAAAACTGTTAAAATCTGTGTGGTGATGAGGTGACCAACCGATGGCAACGCGCGGGGGCGGCCGAGTGGTTATGAGGTGACCAACCTATGGCGACGCGCGGGGCGGCCGAGTGGTTATGAGGTGACCAACCTATGGCGATGCGCGGAGCGGCTGAATGGTTATGAGGTGACCAACCTATGGCGACGCGCGGGGCGGCCGAGTGGTTATGAGGTGACCAACCTAGTGGCGACGCGCGGGGCGGCTGAGTGGTTATGAGGTGACCAACCTATGGCGACGCACAGGGCGGCCGTTGAAGTCGACGCGTCCCGCAGAGTGACAATGCGCGGGCGTCCGACTGAAGTAGATGCATGCCGCACAGTGACGATGCACGGGACGTCCGAGTGATATAAACGTGTCCCTTGGAGTGATGATGTGCGGGGTGTCCGAGTGATGTAGACGCGTCCTGCGGAATGGCGACGCGCGGAGCGTCCAGACGATGTAGACGCGTGCCGCGGAGTGACGATGCACGGGGCGTCCGAGTGATGTAAACGCGTCCCGCAAAGTGACGATGTGCAGGGCGTCCGGGCGAAATAGACGCGTCCCGCGAAATGACGACACATGGGTGACCGAGTGTCGAGGACGTGTCCAACCGAGTGGCACCGCATGAGACAGTCGAGTTGAGCATGTCGTTGAGGAGGCGTTCGACCGAGTGGGAACACACGAATGATCAAGTGCCTGCACGTTAGTCGCATGAACGTGTCCAAGAAAACGATGCGTGCCCGAGTGTTGCATATGTCGAGTGTAGACGTGCACTTGTCCGAGCGTACCAAAGTACCCACTCGGAGTAGCGGACCGGGTGGGCCAGCTTGAAGTCAACGCAAGCTGCGTTTGGGCTGGAGGCTGGTGCAGGTGGCTGCGGAAAAAAAACAATCAATGCACCTTTTTTGAATGGCTGATTATTGAGGCAACCAATTAATCCGGCGTTGAAGATTCCTTCCATTTTCAAATATTCCTGCATGCAGTTAATTAATTGATGGAAGAAACAACCCACGTCCTGACCATGTAGGAGTACGCAGAATCTGCATGTAAGAGGCATTAATTAGCGCTAATTAAGCAAAAGGCGTTACCGTTCGTGCATTGAAGGAGTTGTCCCCACGTCCAGAATCTACATGCAAATGGCGTTAGTACTAATTAAGCCGAAATTGAAGCATTGCATGCGATGGGCGTTTTCTTTTCCCACAGGCAGCCCGGGCGTAGGATCCCCGCGTCGTGGAGGCTACCAGTGGGCAGGCGCCTGGTCGGAGGAGCTCCACGCTGCCGGGCAGGTTCGTGTCTCTCTGCCAAGCGGCAAGGGAGAAATCTCCCGTCCCCGGTCGGTTGTACGCCTCCACGGTGCGGACACCGTCGTCGAGCAGGCGATCGGTTGGGGATGCCCCGTGGCGTGGAGGCCATCGGCGGGCAGTTGACCGGGCGGAGGAGCTCCGCGCTGCCGGTCAGGTTCGTGCCTCTGCGGAGTGGAAAGGGAGGAGTCTCGCGTCGTCGGTCGAGCCTATGCCTGCACGGCGCGGACGCCACCGTCAAGCTGGTGATTGGCTGGAGAAGAGCCGCGACATGGAGGCCACCGACGGGCAGTCGACCGGGAAGAGGAGCCTTGCGCTGCCGGCGAGGCGGGCGCCTCCACGGCATGGAAACCGTCGTCGGGCAAGCGAACGGGCGGAGGAGCCTTGCGGCGCTAAATAAGGATGAATTGTCCCTCCTCCTTTTTCGTTTAATGATTGATCACGCTTTGGTGATGTCTGATCCTACAGGTGAAAAAGATCAACCCATTGTTAGATAATTAATTCAAAGAAAGACTAGATCAAATAGATACTTCCCTGATCCTTGTGTTTGTACTAATGGCGTGATGCCCAAAATTCCAGCAAGCCAATCGTTGAGCGGTTGCCGAAAATAAATGGAAAAACCATTTGCACCATGGCTCGATAGACGCCATGCCACACGGTGGGCGCCAACTGTCGTGGAAATGATTCTGACAATAAGAGAGGGGTAGGATAAAGGAGCATGATCTATCAAGATGCAAATGGGTGACACGGTGGTTTTAGCGAGTTCGGGCCTCTCACGGTGGAGATAACAGCCCTACTTCTCGTGCTCCGGAGAGGCTTTGCTTTATCTGAGTATGTATCCGGAGATTACAATGTGTGTTTGAGAGAGAGAGAGGGGAGAGCGGATCTCCATGCCTGAGCTATGTCCCCAGACTAACGGTTAGAAAGAGAGAGAGGTGGAAGAAAAGAGCCCTCGAGTGTGGTGGTGGGGGGTGGCTTATATAGAGTGCGCCACCCCCTCACCCATTATGTTACACGGTGGAGCATCAATGCCATAATGCCTGCCCACTACAAAACCGTCATTCTGACTATTGGTCTTTGCATATCCGAGTGAGTTACACGGTCGAGTGGAATGAGCTCGTCGAGTGGAGTGCCGTGCTCCGAGTGGTTGTCGCTGTCCGAGTAAATTTCAAGTTACGGTACATCTGGACGGCGATCTGGCCCAGGGGCCCAGTACAAAGTATACGGTGTCCATGGGTAGGGCCTTTAGGTCAGGCCTGTTACCCTACCCCTAATACATCTCCTCGTCACCGCCCCCTCTCCTTGTCCTATTCGGACTAGGGGGAGGGGCGCGCGGCCCTTGCCCTAGCCGCCTCTCCTCTCTTCCACTAAGGCCCACTATGGCCCATTAACTTCCCGGGGGGTTCTGGTAACCTCCGGGTACTCCGGTAAAATCCCGATTTCACCCGGAACACTTTCAATATCCACACATAGGCTTCCAATATATCAATCTTCATGTCTCGGCCATTTCGAGACTCCTCGCCATGTTCGTGATCACATCCGGGACTCTGAACAACCTTCGGTACATCAAAACATATAAACTCATAATATAACTGTCATCGAAACGTTAAGCGTGCGGACCCTACAAGTTCGAGAACTATGTAGACATGACCGAGACACGTCTCCGGTCAATAACCAATAGCAGAACCTGGATGCTCATATTGTCTCCCACATATTCTATGAAGATCTTTATCGGTCTGACCGCATAATAACATACATTGTTCCCTTTGTCATCGGTATGTTACTTGCCCGAGATTCGATCGTCGGTATCTCAATACCTAGTTCAATCTCGTTACCGGCAAGTCTCTTTACTCGTTCCGTAATACATCATCCCGCAACTAACTCATTAGTTGCAATGCTTGCAAGGCTTAAGTGATGTGCATTACCAAGAGGGCCCAGAGATACCTCTCCGACAATCGGAGTGACAAATCCTAATCCCGAAATAGGCCAACCCAACAAGTACCTTCGGAGACATCTGTAGAGCACCTTTATAATCACCCAGTTACGTTGTGACGTTTGGTAGCACACAAAGTGTTCCTCCGGTAAACGGGAGTTGCATAATCTCATAGTCATAGGAACATGTAGAAGTCATGAAGAAAGCAATAGCAACATACTAAACGATCGGGTGCTAAGCTAACAGAATGTGTCAAGTCAATCACATCATTCTCCTAATGATGTGATCCCGTTAATCAAATGACAACCCATGTCAATGGCTAGGAAACTTAACCATCTTTGATCAACGAGCTAGTCAAGTAGAGGCATACTAGTGACACCATGTTTGTCTATGTATTCACACATGTATTATGTTTCCGGTTAATACAATTCTAGCATGAATAATAAACATTTATCATGATATAAGGAAATAAATAATAACTTTATTATTGCCTCTAGGGCATATTTCCTTCAGTCTCCCACTTGCACTAGAGTCAGTAATCTAGATTACACAGTAATGATTCTAACACCCATGGAGCCTTGGTGCTGATCATGTTTTGCTCGTGGAAGAGGCTTAGTCAACGGGTCTGCAACATTCAGATCCGTATGTATCTTGCAAATTTCTATGTCTCCCACCTGGACTAAATCCCGAATGGAATTGAAGCATCTCTTGATGTGTTTGGTTCTCTTGTGAAATCTGGATTCCTTCGCCAAGGCAATTGCACCAGTATTGTCACAAAAGATTTTCATTGGACCCGATGCACTAGGTATGACACCTAGATCAGATATGAACTCCTTCATCCAGACTCCTTCATTTGCTGCTTCCGAAGCAGCTATGTATTCCGCTTCACACGTAGATCCCGCCACGATGCTTTGTTTAGAACTGCACCAACTGACAGCTCCACCGTTCAATGTAAATACGTATCCGGTTTGCGATTTAGAATCGTCCGGATCAGTGTCAAAGCTTACATCAACGTAACCGTTTACGATGAGCTCTTTGTCACCTCCATAAACAAGAAACATATCCTTAGTCCTTTTCAGGTATTTCAGGATGTTCTTGACCGTTGTCCAGTCATCCACCCCTGGATTACTTTGGTACCTCCCCGCTAGACTTATAGCAAGGCACACATCAGGTCTGGTACACAGCATTGCATACATGATAGAGCTTATGGCTGAAGCATAGGGAACATCTTTCATTTTCTCTCTATCTTCTGCAGTGGTCGGGCATTGAGTCTTACTCAACTTCACACCTCGTAACACAGGCAAGAACCCTTTCTTTGCTTGATCCATTTTTAACTTCTTCAAAACTTTGTCAAGGTATGTGCTTTGTGAAAGTCCAATTAAGCGTCTTGATCTATCTCTATAGATCTTGAGGCCCAATATGTAAGCAGCTTCACCGAGGTCTTTCATTGAAAAACTCTTATTCAAGTATCCCTCTATGCTATCCAGAAATTCTATATCATTTCCAATCAACAATATGTCATCCACATATAATATTAGAAATGCTACAGAGCTCCCACTCACTTTCTTGTAAATACTTGCTTCTCCAAAAGTCTGTACAAAACCAAATGCTTTGATCACACTATCAAAGCATTTATTCCAACTCCGAGAGGCTTGCACCAGTCCATAAATGGATCGCTGGAGCTTGCACACTTTGTTAGCTCCCTTTGGATCGACAAACCTTCCGGTTGCATCATATACAACTCTTCTTCCAGAAATCCATTCAGGAATGCAGTTTTGAAATCCATTTGCCAAATTTCATAATCATAAAATGCGGCAATTGCTAACATGATTCGGACAGACTTAAGCATCGCTATGGGTGAGAAGGTCTCATCGTAGTCAATCCCTTGAACTTGTCGAAAACCTTTTGCAACAAGTCGAGCTTTATAGACAGTAACATTACCGTCAGCGTCAGTATTGTTCTTGAAGAACCATTTACTCTCAATTGCTTGCCGATCACCGGGCAAGTCAACCAAAGTCCACACTTTATTCTCATACATGGATCCCATCTCAGATTTCATGGCCTCAAGCCATTTTGCGGAATCTGGGTTCACCATCGCTTCTTCATAATTCGTAGGTTCGTCATGCTCTAGTAACATAACTTCCAGAAGAGGATTACCGTACCACTCTGGTGTGGATCTTAATCTGGTTGACCTACGAGGTTTAGTAACAACTTGATCTGAAGTTTCATGATCATCATCATTAACTTCCTCACTAATTGGTGTAGGTGTCGCAGAAACCGGTTTCTGCGATGAACTACTTTCCAATAAGGGAGCAGGTACAGTTACCTCATCAAGTTCTACTTTCCTCCCACTCACTTCTTTCAAGAGAAACTCCTTCTCTAGAAAAACTCTGAATTTAGCAACAAAAGTCTTGCCTTCGGATCTGTGATAGAAGGTGTACCCAACAGTCTCCTTTGGGGATCCTATTGTCGGTGTCAAAACCGGCGGATCTCGGGTAGGGGGTCCCGAACTGTGCGTCTAGGCCGGATGGTAATAGGAGGTAGGGGACACAATGTTTTACCCAGGTTCAGGCCCTCTTGATAAAGGTAAAACCCTACGTCCTGCTTGATTAATATTGATGATATGGATAGTACAAGAGTAGATCTACCACGAGATCGGAGAGGCTAAACCCTAGAAGCTAGCCTATGGTATGTGTTGACACACGAACACGTCACGTGTACCCTCGACGCCGGGGTGATGCACCGTAGCTCACGTCGAAGGAGACCCGACCGACATCGCGATACACAAGACAGTCGGCGGGTGCTTTTGCAGACCCAAAACCCCGTGCGCCCGGGAGGGACCCCGTCAGGGATTGCGGCGGCTATGGGCTGCCCTAGGTTGATTTGCTCGCCCCTAGAGCCTCGGGATTCGCAGCTCTCAAACACGAAGAACAGCGAAGAACGAGAGAGAAAAACGGTGGAGAGATAAAACATAGATGAAAAAGTAGTATATTGATTTGTTTGATTGTGTGTTGTTCAATCGGCCATCACCCCCAACATATATAAGAGGCGGCTGGACTTCCCGTACAAGTAAAGGATTCATTTAGGCTTTCCTTACAAGAAAAATTACATCAATTCACGTCCTAGAGTCCTAATTCTATTCCAACTCGGATTCAGTCCGAATCTGGCCCAAACTCTGTCTTCCTTCTTGCGCGGGCCGCCGGGCTTGCATATTATTTCCGATCGAGACGGCCCAAATATCAAACTTGTGCGCCTCGATGATACGAACAACTCTCATGTTGATCACTTTTTCAAATAAGGCCATCTTGAATACTTTTTGAGGTCATCTTTGTCTTCCAGTCGGACTCGGTCTTGCAGTAGACTGGATTATCCGAGTCTCGTAGTGAATTTGTAGGCTATATATTATCTCTGATGATGATGACTCCAAAATCAAAGTTTACCGTCTTCATGATACGCACAACTTCTGTATTGAACACTTCTTCATCCAAGGTCATTTTGATAAACTTTCGAGCACATGTTCAATTTCACTCAGACTTGAGCTCATCCACTCGGATATTAGATACTTTCACTCGGATCGTCCGATTGGACTTTTTCACTCGGAAGACAATCTTTCACTCGGATGACTATATTTCCACTCGAATGACTATATTTTCACTCGGATGACTATATTTCTACTCGGAAGGCACTAGCTTATTCAATCGGCAAGTTTTCGTCCCGATGGTAATCTTTTCACTCGGAATATTTTCACCTGGACGACAATTTCACTCGGATGGTCATATTTCCACTCGGATGACTATATTTCCACTTGGATAATAATAAGTTCACCCGGTCAGCAAGCTTTCACTCAAACGTAAACTTTCACTCGGATGGTAAACTTTTCACTCAGATATCCGACTGAAAACATAGCCCGATCTTGATTTGTCTCTCCAGGCCTCATACGACCTCGGATTGAGACGAATTATATATGAAAATCAATCGGCTCGACGAGACAAACATTTCCGTGTTGAAGGTTTTTCGATTCAAGGCCGTCTTGATGGCCGAATTACTCGCGCAACCTATCAGACAAGTGTCTGGCACCTCGCGCCATATTTCCGTTGAGGTTCGTTCTGCAGTGTATTGCCTCTAACTTTTGCATATGAACTCGGATTGAGATGATTTATATATCAAAATCGATCCCCTCGACGAGACGAAGACAATTCGTTAAGAGTGCTACTTCATCCGAGGTCATCTTGAAGACGTGATTGGCCAAAAACCACTCGGAACTTTGAATTATGCCACTTGGAGTATAGTTTCGGTCCGTAAGATAAAGTCGAATGAATATAACCGAAACATCAAAGTGGTTCCACTCGGTGACGTGAATATTTTTATGCTGAAAACCCGTTCACTCGAGACCATCTTCATTGCAATCTGTATCTTGCCAAAATCAGGTGTCAACACATGCCCCCCTGTTTTTCGGCAAAGCTTGCATGCCGAAAAATAATATGCATAGTGTTTGTTCTAAAGACGATATCAACACTTCATCGGCCATTTATTTTTCTCAGGGCGATAATTATGTATCAGCCATGTTTGTGCTAAGGGCGATAATCGTATATCGGCCATTGCCTACTTAGGCTTCCTGCCACACACTCGGGTGGTACTTCTTCAAATATTTGCCATTGAGAGCTCGAGGTAACAATGTCCCTTGTATTGATTCCACCAAATATGAATTTCCGGGAACAACTCTTGTAATTCTAAAAGGACCTTCCCAACTTGGAGACCACTTCCCAAATTTTCTATCTTTCGAACCAATCGGCAGAATCACTTTCCAAACGAGATCACCAACTTGAAAATTCTTCAACTTGACTTTCTTATTGTAAGCCCTTGCCACCCTCAACTTATCTCTCTCTATGGCATTCAAAGCAGCCAAATGTTTATCAGCAACCTCATCAATGTTGTCCATCATCAAGTTATAGAAGTCTATTGCCGATAAATCATTTTGTTTGGCTATTCTCAAAGCATTCAAATTTACTTCCACCGGTAAAACAGCCTCCTGACCATACACTAGCTCATATGGAGTCACTTTCGTAGCACCATGCCTTGAGATTCTATGTGCCCATAATGCCTCAGACAACAAGTCATGCCATCTCCTTGGATTATCCTCAATGTTCTTCTTGATGAGCTTGATTAAAATTTTATTGCTAGACTCAGCTTGTCCATTAGCTTGGGCATAATATGGAGAGGAATTGAGCAACTTTATGTTATAAGATTGGGCAAACTCTCTGACTTAGTGTGACATGAAAGATGAACCTTGATCTGTAGTTAACGTTTGAGGAATACCGAATCTATGAATAACGTGCTCGGTTATGAATTGAATTACCTCCGTATGCGTCATGTTCTTGAGAGGTACTGCTTCAGACCATTTAGTGAAATAATCAGTTGCCACCAATACGAACCGATGCCCTTCTGAGGAAGACGGATGGATTTGTCCAATGAAATCTAAACCCCAACCTCTGAAAGGCCACGGTTTGATAATAGGATGTAACATAGTAGCAGGAGCCAATTGAATATCACCAAACTTTTGACAAGCTTCACACCCCTTATAATATCTGAAGCAATCATTAATCATAGTCGGCCAATAAAACCCAGCACGTCGCAATAACCATTTCATCTTGGGAGCCGACTGGTGAGTGCCACAAATACCTTCATGTACTTCTCCCATAGCAACTCTTGCCTGGTCCTCGTCCAAACACTTTAGAAGAACATCATCGACTGTTCGGCGACAAAGACCATCATCTCTCATTGTATACTTGAAAGCCATACGCCGAACAGCCCTGTCCACCCTTTCACTCGGATTGCACAAGTAATCAATAATGGGTTTCCTCCAGTTGGGATTGTCACCTGCACTAGATTTTTTGTTAATGACCGAATCAGTGGGTTCTGGTTCGGCCTCTTCTATACTGGTAAGACAAGACATCGGACTTTGAGAAATATGAAACATGCCATGATCAACATGGTATCCAGATGCTTGCTGTGCCAACTCATTTGCTCTCCAGTTGTCATGTCTAGATATATGAGCAATGCTAAAGCAATCCAAAGTAGAAATTATATCTAGACATTTATCAAGATAAACATTAAGTGATTCGTCCAAACACTGAAAGACTTTGGATATTTGCTGCACCACTAGTAACGAATCACCATAAGCCTCAATATGTGTAACACCTATAGCAAGTAACATCTCTAAGCCGAATAATAATGCTTCATATTCAGCTTGATTGTTTGTACAAAAATATTCTAAGCGGCATGAGGCTTCAAAAACAACACCATGAGGAGATATGTAAACAATACCAACACCTTGGCCATTGGTACAAACTGAACCATCAAAATATAATCTCCATGGTACTATTGAGACAAGGTTTATATCAACATCATGCTTGTCATCAATCCGATGTTCAACAATAAAATTAGCAACGATTTGGACTTTCATGGATTTTAGAGATTCATAGGCCAAATCATATTCAATAAAAGCATAAGCCCACTTGCCAATTCTACCACTAAGAATTGGTCTATGCAACATGTATTTAATGACATCGGTCTGACAAGCTACTATGCAAGCACTCGGTACTAAATAATGTCTCAATTTTGTGCAAGCATAATATAAACATAGACATAATTTTTCAATAAATGTATACCTTGTCTCTGCGTCCAATAGGCGGCGGCTCAAATAAGTGATGGCATGCTCTTTTCCTTTGGTCTCTTGAGTTAGAACAACACCAATAACTCCTTCCTCTGCTGCAATGTAAAGTCTGAAGGGTTCCCTATGCTTTGGTGCTTTCATCACCGGAGAAGTGCACAAATAATTCTTGACCATATCAAATGCTTCTTGCTGTTTTGCCCCTCAAGTGAAATCAGCATCATTCTTTAACCGAAGGATAGGAATAAATGCATTAACTTTCCCTGACAGATTAGCTATGAACCTTCTCAAATAATTGACCTTGCCAAGAAACTTTTGCATATCTCTCTTGCATGTTGGAGCCTCCACTTTATGTATGGCCTCTATCTTTTTGGGATCAATCTCTATGCCATCTTCATGAATAATAAAACCCAAAAACTTGCCAGCTGATACACCGAATGCACACTTTAAAGGATTCATCTTCAGTCCATACCTTTTCATTCTTTCGAAAGCTAAATGCAAATCGGCCAAGTGAGATTCAAAAGCATCCGATTTGACAACAATATCATCAATATAAACTTCAAGTATGACACCGAGTAAATCATGAAAAATTAAATTCATAGCCCTTTGATACGTGGCTCCAACATTTTTTAATCCGAATGCCATCACTGTCCACTCGAATAAACCAAGGAAACCAGGACATTGG
Source organism: Triticum dicoccoides (assembly GCF_002162155.2). Classification (NCBI taxonomy): domain Eukaryota; kingdom Viridiplantae; phylum Streptophyta; class Magnoliopsida; order Poales; family Poaceae; genus Triticum; species Triticum dicoccoides. The sequence goes on along the minus strand of NC_041386.1, from coordinate 37,006,752 downwards.
AAAGCCGTTTTGTACATGTCCTCTTCGTCCATAAAAATTTGATTGTATCCGGCATTACCATCTAGAAAGCTAATAACCTTATGTCCAGAAGCATCATTAATAAACATATCGGCTATTGGCATAGGATACTCATCTTTGGGTGTAGCCCTATTCAAATCTCTGAAATCAATGCACACCCTCAACTTGCCAGATCCTTTATTCTCTACTGGGACAATGTTAGAAATCCACTCGGCATACCTGCAAGGTCGAATGAAATTAGCTTCAAGCAGTCGACCGATCTCTTCCTTGATCCGGTCATATGTTTTTGGATTAAATTTTCTGGCCGACTGTTTATAAGGTCTAAAATCGGCCTTTATAGGCAACCGACGCTCCACTAGCTCTCGGCTTAACCCTGGCATCTCATGATATTCCCATGCAAAGCAACAAACATATTCTTTCAATAGCTCGATTAACTTAGCCTTACAATCGGCTTTCAAATTTTTGTTTATAAATGTCGGTCGAGTGACTGAACCATCTCCAATATCTACCTCTTCTAACGGATCGGCTGATGTAAAACCTTGTCCAAGTTTATCCATGTCATCCAACTCCTCTATAGACTCATACATATCGTTCTCATTGGACCGATACTTTACAAGACGTTTTCGTAACCACTCGGAATTAGGATCCATTTAAACATATCATACCTTGGAGCCGATTGCATTCACTCGGCTTTAAAGAGACGGGCACAAAACCATTCTTGGTCGCGCTGAGAAAATCAAATTCTGGTAAGTCACGTCCCGTCAAGCAAGTAGCATTGGGATGTTGCCAATCCACCGATGCATCGGCCAAAACAACACAGGCTGAGTTATCCGCATGAATAACTTCCACTTCATCATCAACCCACTGAATCAAAAATGGTGCATAGTGGATGGCACGCACTGGTTTACACGAACCCAATCGCGGCCTAGTATGACGTTGTAGTTACCTTGCACCTCAGCGACAAAGAATGCAGTAGCCAAAGTTTTGCTTCCGACTGTAAGCTCCACATACATCACACCTTTGGCTTCAGTTTTCTCTTTGCCTTCAAATCCGTTGAGCACCATATTGGTCTTGATCAATTCTTCATCAGGCAAACCCAATTTCTTGAAGACCGAATAGGGCATAAGATTTACCACAGCACCACCATCAACAAGCATCCGAGTGAGCGGCGACCCATTGATATGACCTCTGAGATATAATGGTTTAAGATGCGTTACTGGTTCTTTTGGCTTCTCGAATATTGCGTTTTTAGGGCCAAAATCCAGCTGAGCCATCTCCCCTGCTTCATCTACAGCACGAAACTCAGCAGGTAAGTAATACACCATATTGATATCCATACCTTCATGAACCAGTGTAGACTCATAGTCCAACATATCAGCCTCCTCCTCGAGTGTATCCACAGATTCTGAAATTTGTCCGAGTGAAGGAGAAGTAAGAAGTGTCGCAGACGATGTCATATATGTTGCATCATCCTCCTTTGGTGATGTAGGTATTGTTGTGATAGATGTATAAGTTGCTGCATCTTGTATTTGTTTAGGCCTCCACACTTGTTTTGGTGGAACCATGGGTCGAGTGTCATTGAACAACTTATCCCTTTGTTTCTCGGCCTCCTGTTCTGCCATCTCTTGACTCCTTAACCTCTGTAGTTTCCTCTTTTGTGTCTTTGTTAGCCCTGGAGGACACCACTTTGGCTGAGTGTATTTAGGATCTCTCGTTTTTACCTGGCTGGTGCTTGCCTCATGGTCATTAGCCGAGTGCTTTGGCGCGATAGAAAGTATCGGCTCAGTCGGATTGCTATGCACAATCGGCTGCTGTATGGCGAATGTTTTGGTGCCCAAGATAAGTGAGTCGACATCCATTTTCTCCTTGCCTTTTCCTGACTCAACTGCTGCAACACTTGGTGATTTAACACGCCATTCTTTTCGACTTTCCGGATGCATGAAATTTCCACTCGGGCGCACCTTTTTACTCTGATGGAATCCACTCGGATGGATATCACTCGGATGGAATCTACTCGGCCACATTTTTTCACTCGGATAGCTTCCACCTGGGTGCATTCTTACACTCGAATAATTTCCATCCGGTCGCATGTTTTGACCAGCCGACCGATAGTTACCGATGTTCAGTCGGCCTCTATATGAATAGTCAAGTCGATCCCAAACAGATTGCGTATGCTCTTCTGGAAACGGCACCCTTGGTCCACTCGGTTTCATATATTGACTGAACATATCAGCTGATGGTGACCTTGGTCGCTTCAGATGAGTCGGCCGATTAAAGCTAGAACCGGCCGACTGGTTGGTGTACTTGGACAGCAACATATCAAAAGTTGGCTTGATCCGCTTGCGCTGTACTTTAACTTCATTCCTTTTCCACTTGCCAATTTCTGGACTCTTGGGCTTGACAAATCTCACACGAGCATTTTCTTGCACTTGCAGTTGCCCCCCGAGTGTAGGATTCTTGATGGTGATTTTGATCACTTCCTTGCCATCGGGTTGCTTACCAAGCACAACCTGTCTCCCCAAGACCTTGTTGTCCTCCTTGTCTTTTCTGGGCTCACCAACAATGACATTAGCTTTATTAGCAGATTCGGCTACCTCCAGCCGAATGAGTAGCTTCTTCCCCTCCAAATCCATGGTATTCATTGGAAAAGGCTATTTATCAACTTGCATCTCAGAAAAGTTCAACCGTCCGTCATTAATGGCCGATTGTATCTGTCGTCGAAAAACATTGCAATCGCTAGTAGCATGAGAAAAAGAATTATGATACTTGCAATAAGCATGTCGTTTTAGCTCTTCAAACGGCGGTAAAGTATGAGATATTCTAATAATCTTAGCTTGCAGCAAAGCATCAAATATTCTATCACACTTAGCAATGTTAAAAGTAAACTTCATCTCTTCATCACGATTCTTATGAATCGGTTTCAGATCATTGCAAGTAAAGGGTTTGGCCTTAGATGGCCAAACAAATTCAGTAGCAAAAACATCACCCTCATCGTCCGAGTGATCACTATCATATTCCACCATATTCATCTTTGGACGATCGGCTTTGTATCTATGCACTTCTTTGAGATCTTTGCTTCGGCTTTCCTGAGCCAAAGCCCTTTGTAAGACTTGGTTGATATTTAATAACTCATAACCTTCTAGCTTTTCTCTAATGGGATTTCTCAAACCACTCAGCACTAGGTCTGCCAAGTCTCTCTCGGTTATCACCAAACTAAAACACCGGTTTTTTGTTTCTCTGAATCTCTTGACGTAATCGGAGACCGATTCATCATGCTTCTGTTTAACCGATGTTAGATGTGATAACTTGAGTTCATTGTCGCCGCTATAAAAGTGATCATGAAATTTCTGCTCTAGCTGTGACCAAACTCGAATGGAACCATGTGGTAAAGAAGAAAACCATGAAAATGCAGTACCAGTTAAAGATAAAGGAAACAAACGCACTTTCAACTCATTTAGTGAGCCTGCTTCACCTAGTTGTGCTAAGTATTGACTAACATGCTCCCATGTGGTTTTTGTGCCCTCTCCATTGAACTTAACAAAATCTGGAATCTTATATCCCGGAGGGCACTGGATGGCATCAAAGTACTCGGGGTATGGCTTTTGGTAAATCCGATTCCGAGGTAACTCAACTCCAAAATTCTCTCTAAGCATCTTAGCCATCTCCTCTCTAAGATTAGCTAGACCATCATCCGTAGTGGACGATGAAGCTTGTGGCAGTGACATATGAAGAGTATGGTTACTAGCTGTAGGTAGGAATTGTGGCATGTATGTCGACCCATAATTTGGTTGTGGTCGAGTGGTTGTAGCTGTAGGTAGAGTTTGGTTCGGCGTTGCCACCGAACCTGTCATGCTCATAATAGGATTAATGGGTGTAGCCATAATCTGATTTGTTTGGGTAGGATAATAAGTCATCGGCACGGGAGGCGCCGATGCAATAGGTAAAGCCAGATTAGGGTTTTGCACACTAGCAGCTACACCATTATTACCACTAGACAATTGAGATATATTCTTCTGAGCATTAATATTTTCTATAAAAGTTTGATAGACTAGATTGTTACCATCAGCAATACGACTTTCAATCTCAGCCCACTGCTCAGGAGAAAAGGCAGTACTTACAGAGGGTTTAACATGTTCAATTTGAAGAGGAGGGAACTTGATTTCTTCAATCGGAGTGATGTTGCCTTGGCGATCTTTCTTGAATTTTGCAAGGAACTCCTGCAAGTCCTTCTCCTCGCGCGCCTTCTTGTACTCCTCATAGACTTGGCGATGATCGGCCGATATCTCATCAAGACTGGGCTTGATGATGTTATCGGCGTCTACCTCGGATGGCTTGGGAAGATCGGACATGGTGGATGATGATGATTGATCTTCGATTCCCCAGCGGAGTCGCCAAAAGTGTGTTGACACACGAATACGTCACGTGTACCCTCGACGCCGGGGTGATGCACCGCAGCTCACGTCGAAGGAGACCCGACCGACAGCGCGATACGCAAGACAGTCGGCGGGTGCTTTTGCAGACCCGAAACCCCGCGCACCCGGGAGGGACCCCGTCAGGGATTGCGGCGGCTATGGGCTGCCCTAGGTCGATTTGCTCGCCCCTAGAGCCTCGGGATTCGCAGCTCTCAAACACGAAGAACAGCAAAGAACGAGAGAGAAAAACGGTGGATAGATAAAACATAGATGAAAAAGTAGTGTATTGATTTGTTCGATTGTGTGTTGTTCAATCGGCCGTCTCCCCCAACATATATAAAAGGCGGATGGACTTCCCGTAAAAGTAAAGGATTCATCTAGGCTTTCCTTACAAGAAAAATTACATCAATTCACATCCTAGAGTCCTAATTCTGTTCCAACTCGGATTCAGTCTGAATCTGGCCCAAACTCTGTCTTCCTTCTTGCGCGGGCCGCCGGGCTTGCATATGATTTCCGATCGAGACGGACCAAATATCAAACTTGTGTGCCTCGATGATACGAACAACTCTCATGTTGATCACTTTTTCAAATAAGGCCATCTTGAATACTTTTCGAGGTCATCTTTATCTTCCAGTCGGACTCGGTCTTGCAGTAGACTGGATTATCCGAGTCTCGTAGTGAATTTGTAGGCTATATATTATCTCTGATGATGATGACTCCAAAATCAAATTTTACCGTCTTCATGATACGCACAACTTCTGTATTGAACACTTCTTCATCCAAGGTCATTTTGATAAACTTTCGAGCACATGTTTAATTTCATTCGGACTTGAGCTCATCCACTCGGATATTAGATACTTTCACTCGGATCGTCCGATTGGAATTTTTCACTCGGAAGACAATCTTTCACTCGGATGACTATATTTCCACTCGGATGACTATATTTCCACTCGGATGACTATATTTCCACTCGGAAGGCACTATCTTATTCAATCGGCAAGTTTTCGTCCCGATGGTAATCTTTTCACTCGGAATATTTTCACCTGGACGACAATTTCACTCGGATGATCATATTTCCACTTGGATGACTATATTTCCACTTGGATAATAATAAGTTCACCCGGTCAGCAAACTTTCACTCGACCGTAAACTTTCACTCGGATGGTAAACTTTTCACTCAGATTTCTGACTGAAAACATAGCCCAATCTTGATTTGTCTCTCCAGGCCTCATACGACCTCGGATTGAGACGAATTATATATGAAAATCGATCAGCTCGACGAGACGAAACGTTTCCGTGTTGAAGGTTTTTCGATTCAAGGCCGTCTTGATGGCCGAATTACTCGCGCAACCTATCAGACAAGTGTCTGGCACCTCGCGCCATATTTCCGTTGAGGTTCGTTCTGCAGTGTATTGCCTCTAACTTTTGCATATGAACTCGGATTGAGATGATTTATATATCAAAATCGATCCCCTCGACGAGACGAAGATAATTCCTTAAGAGTGCTGCTTCATCCGAGGTCATCTTGAAGACATGATTGGCCAAAAACCACTCGGAACATTGAATTATGCCACTCGGAGTATAGTTTCGGTCTGTAAGATAAAGTCGAATGAATATAACCGAAACATCAAAGTGGTTCCACTCGGAGACGTGAATATTTTTATGCTGAAAACCCATTCACTTGAGACCATATTCATTGCAATATGTATCTTGCCAAAATCAGGTGTCAACAGTATGATTGTATGTTATGGTTGTTGTTGTCCTACGGACTAAAACCCTCCGGTTTATATAGACACCGGAGAGGGTTAGGGTTACACAAGGTCGGTTACAAAGGAGGAAATATCCATATCCATATTGCCTAGCTTGCCTTCCATGCCTAGTAGAGTCCCATCAGGACATGAGACGAAGTCTTCAATTTTGTATATTCATAGTCTAACAGTCCGGCCAATGGAGATAGTTCGGCTGTCCGAAGACCCCCTAATCCAGGACTCCCTCAGTAGCCCCTGAACCAAGCTTCAATGATGATGAGTCCGGCGCGCAGTATTGTCTTCGGCATTGCAAGGCGGATTCCTTCTCCGAATACATCACAGAAGAATTTGAATACGAGGATAGTGTCCGACCCTGCAAAATAAGTTCCACATACCACCGTAGAGAGTATAATATTTTCGCAAATCTAATTTGCTGACTTGTTTTGGAATCATGACGTTATGTCATGGCCCGGTGATTATTCGAACCGTTTCCTTTAACCAGCCCTGCACATAACGCGAGGTAGTTTTTCGACACGTCTTGTCAAAGCAGAGATCGTGTCCCCTTATTACGGGATTCTCATCAATACGAGCGTGGGTAACCCAACCGCGCCATAGATTATAGCGCTTGGGGGATGAGCGAGTTTTACCAGGCAAGTGGGGACGCTTAGCTTTGTCCGCCCATATAAAGGGATAAGGATTCACCTTTCTATCCACGCCTTCTTCCTCCTTTGCTCATCCGTTTTCACACACTCGAGCTCTAGCGCCCAAGTCCACACTTCTCACCTCAACCTTCTCCAACCATGTCCGGAGCGGGAGACAGGTGGATGGTCTCCTCCGTCACGGAGGGAGACATCAAGAAGCTGCGCGGAGCCGGATACTTAGCCGCGAATAGCGCGCATCGGCTGCCCGCTGCGGGGTAGATCGTCCCTACCCCGGAACCTCAAGAGAGGGTAGTTTTCCTCCACCACTTCCTCCGTGGACTGGGGTTTCCCCTCCATCCATTCGTCCGTGGTCTCATGTTCTACTACGGGCTGGATTTTCATGATCTGGTCCCGAACTTCGTCCTCAACATTTCGGCGTTCATCGTCGTGTGTGAGGCTTTCCTCCGCATCCGGCCCAACTTTGGCCTGTGGTTAAAGACCTTCAATATCAAGCCGAAGGTGGTACGAGGCCAATAAGCAGAATGTGGCGGAGCCATGGTGGGCAAGATGCCCAACATTACATGGCTTGAAGGCTCCTTCGTGGAGACAATAAAGGGATGACAATCGGCGTGGTTCTACATCACTGAGCCGCGTGACGCCGAATGGGCGGTGATGAAGCTATGTACCTAGGGTAGGATCATGGACCTGTCCTAACTGCCCTACCCAAGGACATCTCTAGAAGAAACCACCTTTCAATCGACTTGGAGGTGTTCCACTCGACAGACTCAAAGACGCTCGACCAAGAAGCAATCACTCGACCAAGATCCAACCACTCGACGGCCAGGAGACCTGAAGTCACTCCGCACGCTAGCGGTCGGTCATTAAGTAGCTTTTATGGTCATCATAGCACTTTATTACTAGCGTTACCAGTAACGCCCTGCCTTAATGTACATTGAACCCTTTGTAACGGGGCTGGCCGGAGTCCTGGCGCACTCTATATAAGCCACCCCCTCCTCTGAGACAAGGGTTCGCACCTCTGTAACCCATATTCATATAATCCAGTCGATCGCCTCCGGGCTCCGAGACGTAGGGCTATTACTTCCTCCAAGAAGGGCCTGAACTCGTAAAACCTTGCATGCTTACAACTTCTCCACAGCTAAGATCTTGCCTCTCCATACTTACCCCCCTACACTAGTGTCAGAATTAGAACCACGACAGTTGGCGCCCGTCGTGGGGCTGGTGTTTTAGCGTTTGTTGGAGAAGTTGCAACTTTTTTCCGACCCGAATCATCATGGTGTTCGGCAGAGTTTCGGTGGAGGGCTCCAAGATCCGTCTCGACGCGCTCACGTTCATCGTCGACGACTCTGCTTGGCTCCAGGAGGCTCCGCTCGACGTGGACGCACTCCCTGCTCGCGGGGCAACGCACTTTAGCGCGTGCGTCCGCCGCGTTCTCCTGCGACAACCGTCGACCCCCTATCGGTCGGCTCTTGTGTTGTCCTCACTCCCTGTTTCCCGCCGGCGCAAGCGTTCCGGTCGGTCGAGACTTCAGCGGTGGGTGAGGCACGCGGTGGCGCGTCAGTCGGCCACCCCCCAGGTCGCGGCGATCGAGCCCGACGAATCCCTCTACAGCCTGTTCGACCTGTCGACTGGCTCCGCAGAGATCGCATCCGAGTGCGACAACAGCGATCCGGCGGCGGCGGTTCTGATGGTCGATGGACCGCCCAGTCCTCCCGGTTTTCCCCGTACCGACGGAGGCGCGGGTGGAGGCGACCCATCGCGTCTCCATGAGGCGACCCATCGCTGCAGAGAGAAGAACTTCACCGCCAGAACATGGATGCACTGCACACTCCTATTGTTGGAGAGACCCCCGAGGCTTGCGCCTTGGAGGACGCGCGCCTGGCAAACTTAGCCGAGCGCACTCGACTGGAGAACCTCCAGCGAGCACTCGACGAGCGTGCGCGACAACGGATTCCCGAATCCAATCGACGTCAGCTCTTCCCGCCCCCACAGGTATATCGAACTCCGATTCAAAATTTAGCAGCTGCAGCTTGCATAGAAGAGTCGATTCAGCCTTCCCAGTCGGAGGCTGGCAGAGGCTTGCTGCAGATTAGAGCGTTACTCCGGGCAGCAGGAGATCAGAATTCTGCTGTCTCTCAGTCGCGGAATAGGATTCACAGCAGATCCGTTGCCGCGGACACAGTCAGTCGGCTCACAGCCCGAGATCGCCCCCGAGGCGTGAGGGACGTGGTGACCGGCGTGACCAGTATGGGAACCATGAGTAGTATGATCACCGAGTCGATTGTGACGGTCGATGTCGAGTGCCCACGCCTCCCCCGAGGAGCGGGTCGTATGTGCCTCGCCAGCAGGATGACAGGCGCCCTCATAGTGGTGGGCGAAGGATTCCAGTCGACCCCAGAGGGCCAGGCTTTGACGCGAGATCCATTCTCGTCCAGGGTTTGGTCGACAGGAACAGGGCTCACCGAGAAGGTCACGACAGAGATGCACCTACCAGCAGCAAAGTGCATGTTTCGGGGCCAGAATGCTTTAGTAGGGCCATCAGGGCCGCTGTGATACCTCCCAACTTCAGGTTGGCGACTGGAGTTAGTAAGTTCACTGGTGAGTCCAAGCCCGATACTTGGCTTGAAGATTACCGAGTGGCCGTCCAGATCGGCGGTGGTAATGATGAAGTGGCCATGAAGCACCTCCCTCTCATGTTGGAGGGCTCGGCCAGAGCGTGGCTGAACCAGTTAGCACCTAGCAGCATTTACACTTGGGAGGGTCTCTCCCGAGTATTCGTCACCACATTTAAAGGTACGTGCAAGCGGCCGGCAGGGCTGACGGAACTGCGGTCTTGTGTACAGAAGCCAAATGAAACTTTGAGGGATTACATCCAGAGGTGGATCACGTTACATCACTCGGTGGAGAATGTGCCTGACCATCAAGCAGTTTGTGCCTTCAAGGAAGGCGTCAAGTATAGAGAACTGAATGTGAAATTCGGTCAAACTAGGGATATGTCCCTGAATCAGATGATGGAGATTGCCACCAACTACGCTAATGGCAAAGATGAAGATCGGCTCAGGAGTGGCAAACTCAAGTCAGTCACCCAAGAACCCGGGGGCAATTCCAATCGGAAACAAAAGCGGAAAGCCGAGCCAGCGGCTCCCGGGGAAGCCTTGGCTTTAACCCAAGGAAAGTTTGAAGGGAAACCTAAAGGGCCTTGGAACCCTAAAAAGGTTAAAGACCAGGATGGAAATGATGTGTTGGACTTGCCATGTCTCGTCCACACAAAGAAAGATGAAGAGGGTAATTTCATTTACCCGAAACATACCACTCGACAGTGTTGACTCTTGATCCAGTAGTTCCAGGGCAAGCAGCCCAAAGATAAAGAAAAGGAGTCAAACAAAGTTGAGGACAAAGAAGATAGCGACGATGGATACCCCCAAGTCAATTACACCCTGATGATTTTTGCTGATGTTGAGAGCAAAAGTCGACTGAAAGTCATCAACCGAGAGGTGAATATGGTTGCTCCGGCAACACCAAGTTATTTGAAATGGTCTCAGACTGCCATCACGTTCGACCAGTCCGATCACCCAACGCATATTGCCACCCCTGGGAGGCAAGCTCTGGTGGTCGACCCAGTGGTTGAAGGCACTCGACTGACCAAAGTCTTGATGGATGGTGGCAGTGGTTTGAACATATTATATGCTGAGACGTTGAAAGGGATGGGCATTCCGATGTCCAGACTCAGTGCCAGCAACATGAGTTTCCATGGAGGCATTCCTGGGAAGAAGGCTGAATCACTCGGCCAGATTGCTCTTGATGTGGTTTTTGGTGATTCCAAGAATTACCGCAAAGAAAAGTTGACATTTGAAGTTGTAGACTTCCAGAGTGCCTACCACGCTATTTTGGGCAGGCCGGCTTATGCACGCTTCATGGCCCGACCATGTTATGTGTATCTCAAATTGAAGATGCCTGGCCCCAAAGGTGTGATCACTATTACGGGCAATCGGAAAAAAGCGGAAGAATGTTTTCAGAATGGTTCGAAGATCGCTGATGCTTAGATGGCAGTGGTGGAGTTACAGGAATACCAGAAGACTGCAGACCCGAGTGATTTGTTGCGAGCCAAGAAGCCCGCCACAGAATTGTCTTTTCAGTCGACTGGCGATACGAAGACAGCTCACATCCACCCGACCGATCCCGGTGCTGCTCCGACTCATATCTCGACAACACTCGACTCCAAATAGGAAGAAGCGCTCATCCAGTTCCTCCGTGAGAACTGGGACATTTTCGCATGGAAGCCTTCTGACATGCCAGGTGTTCCCAGGGAGCTGGCTGAGCATCGCCTGAGAGTCGACTCAAAAGTAAAACCTATCAAGGAACATCTCCGGCGGTCCGCCGTCCAGAAGAAAAAGGCCATTGGCGAGGAGGTGGCTCGGCTCTTAGCAGCGGAGTTCATCCGAGAAATTTACCACTCCGAGTGGCTCGCCAACGTTGTTATGGTCCCCAAGAAGGACAAGTCACTTCGCATGTGCATAGACTTTAAATATATCAATCAGTCCTGCCCGAAAGACCATTTTCCTCTCCCCCGCATCGACCAGATAGTCGACTCGACTGCGGGATGTGAGCGACTGTCTTTTTTAGACGCCTATTTCGGGTACCATCAAATCCGTCTGTATGGACCTGACGAGATCAAAACAGCTTTCATCACTCCATTCGGGTGCTTCTGTTATGTTACCATGCCATTCGGCCTCAAGAATGCCGGAGCCACATTCATGAGGATGATTCAGAAGTGTTTGCTCACCCAAATCAGTCGGAATTTGGAGGCGTACATGGATGATATTGTGGTCAAGTCACGGAAGGGTTCCGACCTGCTGGCTGACCTTGCTGAAACCTTTGCCAACCTCAGAAGGTTTGATATCAAGCTTAATCCATCAAAATGCACATTCGGAGTTCCTAGCGGAAAGTTACTCGTTTCCGAACGGGGAATCGACGCCAATCCAGAAAAAGTCGGTACTATACTCTGAATGAAAAGTCCTGTGCGAGTGCACGATGTTCAGAAGCTTACTGGTTGCTTGGCCGCCCTAAGTCGATTCATATCTCGTCTCGGTGAAAAGGCATTACCTCTTGACCGATTGATGAAGAAGTCTGACAAGTTCGAGTGGACTCCTAAAGCTGACGCAGCATTCGCAGAACTCAAAGCTCTGCTCTCCACCCAGCCGGTGCTTGCTGCCCCAATCAGCAAGGAGCCTTTGCTGCTTTACATTGCAGCCACAGGACAAGTCGTTAGTACGGTACTTACGGTCGAGCGGGAAGAAGAAGGGAAAACCTTCAAAGTTCAGCGCCCAGTGTATTATATTTCTGTAGTCTTGACCCCATCGAAGCAAAGATATCCTCATTATCAGAAGCTCATATATGGGATTTACATGACCACAAAGAAAGTTGCCCACTACTTCTCTGATCATTCCATTACAGTCGTCAACGACGCTCCGTTGTCAGAGATCTTGCATAACAGGGACGCAACTGGTCGAGTGGCTAAATGGGCGATTGAACTCCTTCCTCTAGATATCAAGTTTGAGGCAAAGAAAGCTATCAAGTCCCAGGCAATCGCGGATTTCATCGCCGAGTGGATTGAACAGAAACTGCCGACTCAGGTTCACTCGGAGCATTGGACCATGTTCTTTGACGGTTCCAAGATGCTAAATGGTTCAGGCGCCGGAGTGGTGTTGGTCTCCCCAAGAGGAGATAAACTCAGATATGTTCTTCAAATCCACTTTGATTCCTCTAACAACGAGGTAGAATACGAAGCACTTTTATATGGGTTGCGCATGGCCATTTCACTCGGCGTCCGTCGCCTCATGGTCTATGGTGACTCAGATTTGGTGGTCAATCAAGTGATGAAGGAATGGGACGTCAGAAGTCCAGCCATGACTGGTTATTGCAATGCAGTGAGAAAGCTGGAGAAGAAATTCGAGGGGTTAGAGCTTCATCACATACCCCGACTGAAAAATCAAGCAGCTGATGATCTGGCAAAAATAGGTTCCAAAAGAGAAGCCATTCCCAGCAATGTGTTTCTGGAACACATCCACACACCATCAGTCCAGGAGGATCCCTTCACTGAAGAGGCCCCGCAGCCAAAAAGTACCACGGATCCGACTGAAGTCGAAGTGCCAGCTGTGGTCGACTTGATCATGGAAGTCCTGGTTATCACTCCTGTCTGGACAGAACCGTACATCACGTACATCCTAAGGAAAGAACTCCCAGAAGACGAAGAAGCTCGACAGATCGTCCGTCGATCCAAGGCCTTTACAGTCATAAAGGGACAGTTATATAGAGAAAGCGCGACTGAGGTCGGCCAGAAGTGTATTACACCAGAAGAAGGTCAGATGATCCTTAACTATATCCACTCGGGGACCTGTGGCCATCATGCGTCCTCTCGGACCATTGTGGCTAAAGCATACCGAGCGGGGTTCTACTGGCCAAGAGCCAATGAGATGGCCAAAGAGATAGTCGACAAATGTGAAGGATGTCAGTATTACTCCAACATGCCACACAAGCCCGCGTCGGCCCTGAAAACCATTCCACTCGTCTGGCCCTTCCCTGTTTGGGGGTTGGACATGGTTGGACCACTGAGAACAGGCAGGAGCGGCTTCACTCATGTGCTGGTAGCAGTCGACAAGTTCACCAAATGGATTGAGGCCAAGCCTATCAAGAATCTTGATGCTTGAACCGCTATCAGTTTCGTCAGAGAGTTGATATTCAGATATGGAGTTCCGCACAGCATCATCATCGACAATGGGTCAAACTTCGATTCCGACAAATTCAGGGCCTTTTGCGCCTCTCAGGGCACTCGGGTCGACTATGCTTCGGTCGCTCACCCTCAGTCGAATGGGCAAGCAGAAAGGGCAAACGGCCTAATTCTCAAAGGATTGAAACCCCGATTGATGTGCGATCTCAAGCACGCAGCAGGTGCATGGGTCGACGAGCTTCCATCAGTCCTTTGGGGATTGAGGACAACCCCGAATCGATCGACCGGAAGAACCCCATTCTTTCTGGTCTATGGAGCCGAGGCAGTCTTACCGAGTGACCTGCTTCACAAACGCTCCCAGAGTCGAGCTCTACTCAGAAGATGAAGCAGAACAAGCCCGGCAGGACGCAGTCGACCTCCTAGAAGAAGAAAGAGAAATGGCCTTGATTCGATCGACCATCTATCAGCAAGACTTGCGTCGATTCCATGCCAGAAACGTGAAGAGCCGAGCCTTCCAAGAAGGAGACTTAGTCCTCCGAGTGGATCAACAGAAACCACACAAGCTCGCTCCTACTTGGGAAGGCCCCTTCATAGTCACCAAAGTCCTCCACAATGGAGCATACCACCTCTACAATGTCAATCGCCAGATTGATGAGCCACGAGCCTGGAATGCGGAGCTACTCCGCCCCTTTTATACTTAAATTCTCACTCGGATGAGATGTAATAAGAAAAGCTCCTGTAGTTTATTTATCAAAGACAAGAGCGTTATAATTTTCCCAATGATTATTATTGTTTTTTTTGCGTAAGAAATCCCCCACTGGGTGGCTTAGCTGCGAATCCGCTTCGCCTAAGTTTGTAAAAACAGTTTCCTACCGAGTGGCGAGCCAGCCTCCCACCCGGGGGCTTAGCTGCGAATCCGTTTCACCTAAGTTTGAAAAAATCCTACCGAGTGGAGAGCAAGCCTCCCACTCGGGGGCTTAGCTGTGAATCCGTTTCGCCTAAGTTTGAAAAAATCCTACCGAGTGGAGAGCAATCCTCCCACTCGGGGGCTTAGCTGCGGTCCAGCACTCGCCTAAGTTCTCTCACTTAGAGACTTAGCTGCAGTCCGGCACTCGCCTAAGTTTGAAAAAATCCTACCGAGTGGAGAGCAATCCTCCCACTCGGGGGCTTAGCTGCAGTCCAGCACTCGCCTAAGTTCTCTCACTTAGAGACTTAGCTGCAGTCCGGCACTCGCCTAAGTTTGAAAACATCCTACCGAGTGGAGAGCAACCCTCCCACTCGGGGCTTAGCTGCAGTCCAGCACTCGCCTAAGTTCTCTCACTT
>NC_041386.1:36991334-36991661 GCF_002162155.2 Triticum dicoccoides | reverse complement strand
AAAAAATCCTACCGAGTGGAGAGCAATCCTCCCACTCGGGGGCTTAGCTGCAGTCCAGCACTCGCCTAAGTTCTCTCACTTAGAGACTTAGCTGCAGTCCGGCACTCGCCTAAGTTTGAAAAAATCCTACCGAGTAGAGAGCAATCCTCCCACTCGGGGGCTTAGCTGCAGTCCAGCACTCGCCTAAGTTCTCTCACTTAGAGACTTAGCTGCAGTTCGGCACTCGCCTAAGTTTGAAAAAATCCTACAGAGTGGAGAGCAATCCTCCCACTCGGGGGTTTAGCTGCAGTCCAATACTCGCCTAAGTATGAAACACATCTCATTCCT
>NC_041386.1:36967091-36991128 GCF_002162155.2 Triticum dicoccoides | reverse complement strand
TTAGAGACTTAGTTGCAGTCCGGCACTCGCCTAAGTTTGAAAAAATCCTACCGAGTGAAGAGCAATCCTCCCACTCGGGGGCTTAGCTGCAGTCCAGCACTCGCCTAAGTTCTCTCACTTAGAGACTTAGCTGCAGTCCGGCACTCGCCTAAGTTTGAAAAAATCCTACCGAGTGAAGAGCAATCCTCCCACTCGGGGGCTTAGCTGCAGTCCAGCACTCGCCTAAGTTCTCTCACTTAGAGACTTAGCTGCAGTCCGGCACTCGCCTAAGTTTGAAAAAATCCTACCGAGTGGAGAGCAATCCTCCCACTTGGGGGGCTTAGCTGCAGTCCAATACTCGCCTAAGTACGAAACACGTCTCATTCCTCAAGGACGACAAGGGTCAGGTCGACTGCCACCTTCTCCTGGGGAGCTTCGCCACAAATACAATGTGCGCTCCGTCCCACTCTGCAGTAACAGGGTGTGGGTCGACCACCGCCTTCTCCTGGGGAGCTTTGCCACAAATACAAGACATAGGTTGACTGCTTCCCTCTCCTTCGGAGCTGCGCTACGAATGTAAAAGTTGTCTCGAATGAAGAATGGGTTCACTCAGCAGGAGATTAATAAATATATTCAATGGTAAACCAAGTTCGGGTAAATTCCAAAGGTTCCAAATCACAGATCGAAGTACTCAGACATGCAGCCCGAAAAGGTTTAACGGTTACAAAAACCACTCGGCATTCCGAGGCGAATTTAAGGTGGGACATAAGAGTTTGTTCACTCCGCGGGAGGAGGGCTGGCAGGCTCGACGAACTCATCCAGGTCGACGCCATCGGCTATCCGAGTGGCTGCAGCGATGAAAGTCTCCATAAAGGTTCGGAAGTCATGCTTCTGGGTGTTGGCGACCTTTATTGCTGCCAGTTTGTCCTGTCGCACCTCCTTGCAGTGGACACGAACCAAAGATAGAGCCACGTCAGCGCCACACCGAGCAGCAGACTTCTTCCACTCCTGCACTCGGTCAGGGATTTCATTTAGTCGAGTCATCAGGGACTCAATATCATTTTGGAGCTCAGCCTCTGGCCAAAGTGCCAGGTCAATCCGTGACATGGCGACCTTCAGTCGAGCCAAGTTGTCCATGGCACTGTCGATGTGAGATTCCAGACGGAGCAGATTCATGGCAGTTTCATCTTTCACGGGAGAGTTGATTGGATCCAAGCCAGGCTCGATCCGCCCAGTCTCCTCTTCAAAGTTCTGGCAAAACTCTGCATTCACGATCCAAGGATAAGTCAATTTTTGTACACTGAGTCGACTCAAAAAAAAGTCAGTCGGAACAGAATGTGCACCTTCAAGCTTGATGAACAGCTTCTTGGCAAGACTTCTCAGATAACTCTCCAGATCATCCCTCCTGCGAGCAATGCCTTCCATTTTCTCGCCCTGGACGAGATTTGCCTTCTTCCAGCGCGAGCACTCCTTGTTGGAGTCATTCAGAGCGGTCTTCAGCCTGGTATTCTCTTCTTCCAACTGGCCTACCGAAGCCAGCTTCTGTTCGGCCAGAGCGGTCTTGTCATCAGCCTCCTTACGAGCAGCGGCCAAATCCTGATCCTTCTTCGCTAGAGCTTCTCTTAGTTTTTCTACAAAGAAATGATGATTGATTCAGAAATAGCAGAAGGGTACCCAAGCCTAAAATTGACCAGTCGACAAACTCGTCTTACCTGCGGCGCCATCTCTGACCTTTTGCAGCTCTGTCCTGGCCAGCTCCAAGTCAAGGTTCAGTTGAATCTGCTGCTTCTCTAAGTCAGCAAAGCGAGCTCCAAGATCACAAGATTTCTGAAATCAAAGGGGAGAAGTTATTTTTACAGCGAAAAAACAACAAAGGCAATAAATACTAAGACTACGGTCGACTGCCCGCAGTCCACCATAGTCTCGAGGACTACACCCAGTGGGTGCACTTAGCGTGCCCCCACCCGCCCTGATCCCACTCGACCGGTCCACCGGAGTCGAGTGGGGGGAGTAAAAAAGAGAGAGAGAGAAAGTAGAACTCAGACCACAAACGACTGCCAGCAGTCGACCACGGTCTCGGGGACTACACCCAGTGGGTGCACTTGGCGTGCCCCCACCGGTTTTGATCCCACTCGACCCGATCGAGTGGAAGAGATAAACTACCATTTCGGTTTATACATTCGGCAAAATACAGAGACTACAGTTGACTGCCAGCAGTCCACCGTAGTCTCGGGGACTACACCTAGTGGGTGCACTCAGCGTGCCCCCACTAGTCCAAAAATTCAATCGACACACCCAGTGGGTGTACAGATGCAAAGGTTTCCAGAAAGAATCTTCAGGTAGCATATCCTAACAGAACAAGCGGCGACCAACTAACCTGAACGTTGCTCCGGAGAGCCGAGCTGGCATCATAGGCGGCTTGGCTGGCATCCCACACCGTCTTCATCTTCTCCATCATAATGCCCCGCCTGGCGTATGGCTTCCTTAGCAGCATTCACCTCGTCCTCTGGGACATGATGGGTCGCAAAAACCGAAGGCGGGTCGACAGGGGCCTGAGCAGTCGACGAAGAAGGCAAGGCACTCGACAGTGGCTCAGTGAAGGTAACAGAACCCCGATTGACGTCGCCAGTGTCCTAAACAACTGGTTCCGCCCTCGGCGTCGTCTGTAGCGCCCCGCTTGCAGGAGCTCGCCTATTTTTCCTCGTCGAAGGCCTCTCGAGCTCTTCATCATCATCAAAGAGGTCGATAACATTGGGAGCTATGCAAAGTTCAATCGTTAAAGTCACATCACCCAATGGTACACGTTGCAGTTGAATCGACCAAAATAAAGACAGTATGGCAGGGATCATACCCGGATTAGAAGTGACCGCATCCTCCATCACCTCATCATCGTCCCTGTAAGCTGAGGTCCCAGAGGTAGCAGCGCTGACAGTTCCAAAGTCCGTCCAGTTAAAACGAGAAAAACAAACAGCGCGGAGCGTCGAGTGAATGCAAAGAGAGGCACTCACGCGGAAGCGACGGGGATATCAATCTTGATTTTCGGCAACGCCTTCCGAGTCTTCGGCTCTACAACTCTGGGGTGCTTTGGCGCCTTCTCAGTCGGGGTTGGTGAAGAGATCCGAGGGCGCTTCAAAGACTGACCAGCTAGAGCAGTTGCCCTGTCACGGGCACTCGGCCGTTCTTGGTCAAGCTTGGATCGCCTCTCCCTGCAAGGAGGCGACTCGACTTCTTCTCCACCGCTTGAGTCGTCGCTCCCTCCATCCCCTTCACCATCGAAAGTCCACTCACCGCTTTTGCCGCCACTCGCCTCGCCTTCCAGAGTTGCTCTTTCTCCCCGTTGGGCATTGAATACATTTCAATAATGGCCTGAAAGAAAGCAGGTAGATCAAAGTCAGTCGACGCAATATAGGCAGCTACGCGAGTGAATTCAGATTACAAGCAAAAACTCAGAATCAGACCTGCTCTGGTGCGTGGGACTGGTCGAATGGAGGGACTCTCCTGGCTCCCCTGGGATTGTCCTTATTCCCGGTAATGCCAGACAACCACTTCTCCAGTGTGTCGTCATCGACCTCCTCCAGGTGGATCCGAGTGGAGTCTTCAAGACCCGAATACATCCACATCGGATGGTCTCGGGCTTGGAGAGGCTGGATGCGCCGCTGAAGGAAGACCTCCAAGAGATCCATACCAGTGACCCCGTCACGAATAAGCTGGACCACTCGGTCGACCAGAACCTTCACGTGCGCCTTCTCCTCCGGGAGCACCTTCAAAGGGGAGGGTTTTTCCACTCGGTCCATGGTAAAGGGAGGGAGGCCAGTCGATTGCCCTGGCGTCGACCGGTCTTTACAGTAAAACCAGGTCGACTGCCATCCGCGAACTGAGTCGGGAAGAATCATGGCCGGGAAGGAGCTTTTCCCTCTCGTCTGGATGCCAAGACCCCCACACATCTGGATCACTTGGGTCCTCTCGTCACTCAGATTAGCCTTTTTCACTGTCTGGGAGCGACAAGTGAAAATATGCTTGAAGAGACCCCAGTGAGGCCGACAACCCAGGAAGTTCTCACACAAAGAAATGAAAGCGGCAAGATAAACGATTGAGTTGGGGGTAAAATGATGGAGTTGTGCCCCAAAGAAGTCCAGAAACCCTCGGAAGAAGGGGTGAGGGGGCAAGGAAAATCCACGGTCGACGTGGGTGGCAAGAAGGACATGCTCACCCTCCCGAGGCTGCGGCTCAGATTCCTTCCTCGGAAGCCGCGCCGAGTCGTAGGGGATCAGCCCCCCTTCAGCCAAGTCGTCGAGGTCTTCTTGGGAGATCCTCGAATTGATCCAGTCGCCCTGGATCCAGCCCCTCGGCAGGCCGGACCGCGAGGAAGATCCGCCCCGGCTGGTCGCCTTCCCCTTCAACCTCGCTGTCGCATTCTTTGCCCGCTCCAGAGCCGCTGTCTTCTCCTTCCCCATTGTCGCCGGCAAGACGCGTACGGTGCGGTGGCGCTGGGGCGAGAGCGAGCGCAGCGGAGGGGCGTGAGGAAGAGAAGAGGGAATGAGATGCACTGTTCAGGAGACTCCGGTCCGGTGCTTTATATCAGGCCGCTTCCGAGTGGCTGACGGGTAGGCCCAGGCGGCTCTGTCAAATCCCGTAACGACCGTGTGCACGATACGTGGCGAAAAAGGTGGCGCGGGGATCGAGGTGGCTCCGCTCTATCCCATCCGATTACTGCGGTCTCCCCCGTCCCGCGCGCTTCCCAAAATTCGAATCCCGCGAAATCTGCATGCAGCAAACAACTGGTCAGACCAAAGATCTCCTCCGCACCGTCACTCGGAGCCTTACAAGTAAAGGAACCCACTCGACGAAGAATTAAGAATGGATCAAGGCAACTGAAAAGGAAGTTGCTGTCGTCACTCAGGTCCGTTGATCTGAAACAAGATATGCTCACGGCATGAAAAACGAGTCAGAGAAGTTCTCAACTCCTTCCCCACTCAAACCTCGATCCATTCGGGGGCTAATGATGAAGCTATGTAGGTAGGGTAGGATCATGGACCTGTCCTAACTGCCCTACCCAAGGACATCTCTAGAAGAAACCACCTTTCAATCGATTTGGAGGTGTTCCACTCGACAGACTCGAAGACGCTCGACCAAGAAGCAATCACTCGACCAAGATCCAACCACTCGACAGCCAAGAGACCTGAAGTCACTTCGCATGCTAACGGTCGGTCATTAAGTAGCTTTTATGGTCATCATAGCACTTTATTACTAGCATTACCAGTAACGCCCTGCCTTAATGTACATTGAACCCTTTGTAATGTGGGCTGGCCGGGGTCCTGGCGCACTCTATATAAGCCACCCCCCTCCTCCGAGACAAGGGTTCGCACCTCTGTAACCCATATTCATATAATCCAGTCGACCGCCTCCGGGCTCCGAGACATAGGGCTATTACTTCCTCTGAGAAGGGCCTGAACTCGTAAAACCTTGCGTGCTTACAACTTCTCCACAACTAAGATCTTGCCTCTCCATACTTACCCCCCTACACTACTGTCAGACTTAGAACCACGACAGGCGGCAGCCCCCGAGTTTCGATCCGGATTCCCTACAAGGCTCACTTCCTGGAAAGAGAAGGGCTTGTCGTGGGGTTCATCGGTGGAGATGGATGGACTCCAGAAATGTATCTGGAGTATGGCGAGCAAGAAGCTCAAGGTTGTCAATATAGTCCAAGTTATGATCATCCGCCGGATCCTCCCGTGCCAACAACGGGATTTTACTTTGTGGGAGTTCGACCCGGCCCAGCACCAGACTCTGAGCGAGCTCTTTGATACGATGCACAAGGACGTCTAGAAGGTGCTGTTCAAGGACGCCGAGGTCCCTCCTCTCGCCGAGGACCGCGGACTAAGCGCAAAGCGCCTAGCGCGTTCGGTGAGTTCAATACGTCCCGTAGGACATTTATTTTCCCTAGCTTAATTATGTGCGGGGTCTAATCTCCATGCCTTTAACAGGACTGGGTGGAGATGTCGGGGCAGATTAACTGTCCGGCCCCTTTGCCCGAAGATACTGCGGGCGCTCTCCTGACGGAGATGCTGACTCCGGCCCCTTACAAGGTGCCGGAGAAGACCAAGAAGGCCAAGGGAACCCGAAAGAATTCCCGGCGCCAGGCGTTATCGGACTCATCGTCCGATAACTCTGTGGCACACTCCTCCCCCGAAGACGAGGAGGAAGAAGAAGATTCTCCCCCTCCAGGCGGGGGAGACAAGAAAAGGAAGGCCGCCCCAACTGGGGAGGCCGAAGGGTCCAAGAAGGGAAGAACTCTCCTTTCGGACAGTTCCACCGCCGCCGACGAAGGCGAAGACGAGTGGTTGCCCAGGGCCAAGCCCCCGGGGAGATCGTAAGTATTCGGATACCAGAGTAACTCATAGAATTCCTTCGTCGCCCTGTTTTCCCTAACGCCGAACGTAATTATGCAGGCCGCCGTGAACCAGCATCGATGTATCATCGGACGGCTCCCTGGGCTCGTCGGACATGGATAGCGATCCAGTCCCGACCACCACCTCCCCTCATCCCGCTGACGACGCCGAGGTGCTGTCTCAAGAGGCACCGGGTCGAGGGGAGACAGTCCTGGAGGCGCCTCAAGGCGACCTTTCGGACTCCGGGAGCCGAGGGGACGGGGCCCCTGAGAGCTCCGAGTTCGGCCCTCAGCCGAACACTGCGCCGGAACCTCCAGTGGTTCCGGGCTCGGGCAGGCGACCTCCTTCTAAGAGGGGCAAGACGCCTGTGCCAGTGACCTCTGTCCATCCAGAGGCGCCGGACAATCTGCTGGAAGCGCTTCACAGCGCTTCTATCGACGAGGAGCACCGCACTATCATGAGTGCGGTGATCCAGAAGGTTCAGTCCGCCAAGAGCGGATTGACTGAAGCCTATGCCAGCCTTCTAATAGGCTTTGAGGTAAGTGTTTTAAAATGTAGTAGAAATATTACCGCATAGACAGTAGCCCCTGATGCTTTGTTCGGTGTTCACAAAGAAAAATCAAACAGAGGATCAAATAATATCGCAGGAGTCTAATATAAGTATGTCAATATGCATGTGCAGGCTTCGCTGCTGGCGTCCGCCGCACTGACTGCGGAGGTCGCCGTACTGAAGCAGGACCTCGAGGGGTCCAGGAAAGAGCTCGGCCTTGTCAAGAGGCAGCTCGAGGAGAACAAGGGTAAGTAATACCCTGTCTATAGATATGTATATATAAAAGAAGACGCGATTGCAAAATGACAGGATCATCGTACATTTGCCAGGGGCCACGACCGAGGTGGCGACCCTGAAGCAAGCGCTAACCAAGGCCGAGGATATAGCGGCCAAGGAGCACACCGAGCGAGAGAAGCACGAGACTCGGGTGGGCGAGGTGCAGCAAGAGCTCCAGGCTCTCATGGCGAAGCACGAGGCGTTGGAGTTTGACTCAAAGACGCGGGTGTCGGGGATATACCCCACGGTATGACCCGACTGGAATGTTAAACCGGCTGGGATTTGGTAAATCGGCGGAGAGTTAAGACAGAGAGTCAACACAGATGGCTAAGACAGACGGTAAACCGGCTGGTGTTAAACCGACAGACAATGTTAAACCGGCAGACAATGTTAAACCGACAGAACCGTGTTAAACCGGCAGACCAATGTTAAACCGGCAGACAATGTTAAACCGGTAGACAATGTTAAACCGGTAGAACAATGTTAAACCGGCGGACCAATGTTAAACCGGCAGATGTTAAGAAGCCCAGGAAGGGAAGTCAAAATAGTTTAAGTTAAAGTCCGAGTTGGACTCCACATGTAACCCGCCCCTTGAACATATATAAGAAGGGGCAGGGCTCCTCAAAGGGGGACAAGAAAGAAACAATCTTGAGGGCTAGACACAACTAGAGGAGAGCCGGTTTACGGCGACTCCCTCGTGATGATAATGAGATCTAGCCTCAAACAGCATGTAGGGTTGTTACCGGATGATGTTTCCCGGGGCCCGAAGCTGTCTAAACCCTTGTCTTGTGTTGCGTCTCTCGATTCCGCTTAACCCATCTCAAGCTATCACGTAAATGCGTTGGCCTCGCGACTAAGTCCTCACACTAAGGACATCTGACGTGTTAATTCCACGATAGTTGACGCCCACCGTGAGGCCTGCGCACGGTGATGATGAGTTTTTGGAGTGATCTCTTCTAGGGTTCAAGAAGCTCACGATGCAAGTTTGAAGATCGAGAAATTAGGGTTGCGCACGCCGTCGCTACCGTCCAGAATAATCGTCGGGACCGAGATTAAACTTTCTATTTGCAGTTTTCCTACTTGGGTTACGGGGCGGGTGCACCGGAACCGACGCGAAGCAATCCTGCGCCGTGGTTAAATCGCCGTAGCTCCTTGTTTCCCCCCAATGGATCAAGCTGGATATACGTACATGCAAGAGGGAGTACTAGTGGACGGAAGAATCAGTCAGCAAATCACATCAATTTGAAGCAGCAATTACGTCAAGGCATCCTTTGATAAAGCAAATACTGGATCGATTTTTTACTTGTGGCAAGCGACTCCGAAGACTAATCTGACACACTATGGCAAAAGGTGTATCAGCCGGCGTCAAGTCAAGATCGATTTTTTTTTGAAACAAGACAAAAGACTTGCCA
Source organism: Triticum dicoccoides (assembly GCF_002162155.2). Taxonomy (NCBI): domain Eukaryota; kingdom Viridiplantae; phylum Streptophyta; class Magnoliopsida; order Poales; family Poaceae; genus Triticum; species Triticum dicoccoides. Next base: position 36,982,522 of record NC_041386.1, on the reverse strand, counting down.
TTTTCATTTAATAAGAAGAGGTTTCAGAACAGACATCGCCAAGCGGCGGAAAAGCAAAACAATTACTCTCGCGGTATTACATTACGCAAATGCTTAGCGCCTGCAGTGGCCCAAATCAAAACTTCATCTTTGATGCGTCGCATGACAATCGCCACCGGCGCCGCTTTGCTCCTGAAGACACGAGCATTCCTTTCATTCCATATCTTCCATCCCATAAGAAGTAACAGGGAAGATAGGGCCTTCATCGGGAGTGTATTATCAGAGAGAACCGCATCCCACCAAGATTTCACTGAATCGAATAAGAGCCACGGAGCCGTGGGGATAGCAAGCCCGAGCCATGAGAAGACCGCATTCCAAATCCGAACAGAGAAACGACACTTGAAGATCAGGTATGCTGCAGATTCTTGCACCTGACTGCAGAGTGGGCATTTGTCACAATTTGGCCATCCTCTTCTCTGAAGCCTATCAACCGTCCAAACTCTGTTGTGGATAACGAGCCACGTGAAAAATTTGCATTTGGGGGGAGCCCACGCCTTCCAAACCGCAGCAGCCAAACTTGAGAGCGGGAGGTCATGAAACTGCGCCAAATAAGCAGACTTTGCAGAGTACTGCCCATCATTGGTTGACTTCCACAATATGGAGTCCTGGACACCCGGCTGAATGGCCACAGTCGCTAGCTTCTCCCAAAGGGCCAAGAATTGTTGAAGGTGTTCTAGAGTGAGGCCAGCGTCAATGTTGATTTGTGCTATCCAGTGCCCATCCCTTAAGGCCGTGGCAACCGTAACACCTTTCTTGCGTGAAATATCCAAAATCTTTGGCGCAATATCTTTGGGCCTAACGCCCTGAAGCCAAGAAGATTCTCAGAAGGAAGCCTTCTGTCCATCATCGATCTTGACCTCGGTCAAGACCGCGAAAAGGTCGCGGTCGGAAGTCATGCAAGGCGTCCCCAATCCACACCACGCACGAGGTGGGTCATTCCACTCAAGCCATAGCCACATCAGCCAGAGGGCGGCAGCAAATTTGCGAAGGTGCAAAATGCCAAGGCCCCCATACTCCTTTGGCTTGCAGACATGCTCCCAATTAATCTTGCACTTGCCGCCACTAACCGAGTCAGATCCCGCCCAGAGGTAGGCACGCCGCAACTTGTCAATCGCTTTTATAACCTCCACCGGGATGTCGAGCGGCGTGATGTGATAAATGGCCACCGCCGTAAGGACTGCCTTCACCAAGGTCATGCGACCCGCAATAGCAACGTGCCTTCCTCTCCAAGGTGCCAATTTACCCACAGCCTTGTCTTCCAAAGGTTGGAGATGCACCCTCTTTAATCTTTTGACCGCGAGGGGGAGCCCAAGATAGCGGATCGGGAAGGAGGCGCGGCAAGCCGGGAAAGACTGGAGAACATCATCTAGGTCCACATTGGCACATCTGATGGGTACCACGGAACTTTTGGTGCAGTTTGTGGAGAGGCCAGTAGATTCACCAAAGGAGGAAAGTATGTTGGTAAGGTATTGGACATCCTCCTTAATGGGGGCACAGAAAATGGCAGCGTCGTCAGCATAGAGCGAGGCACGAATTCTCCCCGGTTGTCTCTCGGGCAAGGGATGTAGCTTTCCTTGGGTTGTGGCCTTGCTGAGAATATGATGTAGGGGGTCTATGGCAAGCACGAAGAGGAGCGGTGAAAACGGATCCCCCTGCCTGAGACCCTGACCGTGTTTGATTGGGTCACCAGCAATACCATTTAGCAACACTCTAGAGGACGTGGAGGAAAGAAGTGCCGAGACCCAGTCACGAAAGCGGATAGGGAAGCCATGATGATTTAGCACCTCCAGCATGTAGTCCCATCTAACCGAGTTGAAAGCCTTCTTGATGTCTAATTTGAATAGAAGCATAGGTTTCTTTGAGCGGTGAAATTTTCTGGATAGATTCCGAACATACATAAAGTTGTCATGGATGCTTTTTTTTATGAAGGCACTTTACGCAGTGGAGACAATGGCATTCATATGAGGGGCCAGTCTAGTGGCCAGAATTTTGGCAATGAGCTTGGCCACGGCATGAATCAGGCTAATTGGTCTGGAGTCAGAGATGTCCTCGGCACCATCCTTCTTGGGAATGAGGACGATATTCGCCGAATTGAGCCAGTGCAGATTTCCGGCGTTTAGGTTGGAGAAGCTGTTGATCACTAGCATGATATCATCCTTAATAATATTCCAGCAACTCTTGAAGAATTTTCCGATGAATCCGTCCGGGCCTGGCACTTTGTCAGAAGGAAGAGAAAAGACAGCAGCTCTGACTTCCTTTTCCGAAATGGGATCACCAAGCGCTGAAAGGTCAATGCCAGTGGGTGGGATGGATGCCCAGTTAATGGTCTTGGAGCGTGGAGCGCCCTTTTTCAAAATCGCATTGAAGTGGGAGTGAACAATAGATTTCTTGTGATCATGGTCTGTCACCCAACCTTGGCCATGCTTTAGGCGGTGAATAAGGTTTTTCCTCCTCCGGCCATTGACTCTAAGGTGAAAATAGCAAGTATTCGCGTCTCCCTCTTTTATGTTGGTGATTCTCGAGGTCTGCCTTTTCCGCACACGTTCCATCACTGCAAGGCCCACTACTTTTTTCTTGAGTCTCTTCCGAAGATCCAACTCCGCTGGACTAAGAGCTCGAAGGTCCTAGGCCTCATCAAGTCTTAGGATGACCTCCAGAGCCATATGTAGCTGGACTTTGGCATTAGAGAAAAGGCTTTTGTTCCAGGAGCGAAGCTTCTGACTTGTCTTTTTTAGCTTGTGAAACAGTCTTTGGTATGGCTCATTGTCTGCGGATGTCTCATTCCACGCATCCTGGACGACCTGCTGAAAGCCTGGCATGTTGGTCCAAAAAATTTCAAATCTGAAAGTCCGCGGCTGCCGAGGCCCATCTTCATTGGCGAGGAGTAGAGGGTAGTGATCCGAAAATGAGGATGACAGGGCGTGAAGGATGTGTTTATCGAAAGTGATATCCCATTCCTCATTACAAAAAAACTCATCTAGTTTGAACATTGTCGGGTTGCTTTGCTCATTACTCCAGGTGTATTTTCTATTCTGGAGTAGCACTATTTTTTCGCAAAAGTGCAGTCTGGCCCGTGAAAGAAAAAAGTTTGAGGCAAGGAAAACCATGACTGGGAAGTGGGCACGGGTCTCTGCTTCTAGGAATCTGCCTTGTGCTGCTCCACCTTGAGCGGCCGGGCCGCTTCCGAGCCGCCTGGGCTCACGGCCCCGTGCTGTCCTTACTCGCCGCAGCCGGCCGCCAGACCCGCCTCCGTCGTCCACGCCTGGAGCTGCCTTCGCCATCCCGCCAGCCGCCGCGTCCGTGACCCGCCGAGTCGCTCCACTGCCGCGGTTCCACCGTGGCTGGCTGCAGATGCTGCCCCTTTTTGCCACTGTCGTGTCCGTGAGCCGCCCTCACCTCACCTCGCACCGGCCGGATTGACCCAGTTTTAGCGCCGCTTCCGTTGAGCTGCATCCGGACCGTCGTCGGACCTCACTTTAAGCTTCCTCGTCGAGTTTACTGTTCGCTCCTGTTACGAGCCACCGGAGCTTGCGGAACAACCAGCAACCGAGATGACAATACGAGAACTCCATGGGACTGGAGCACTACCAGCCGCTGACAATAGCAAAGGTAAACTTAGCCGAAACCATTTGGTCAGAAGAAATACAGAGAAGAAGGGAGCAGCTGGATTGGTTAAAGAAACTACGACCCGGAGAAGAATGAGGACTCGACTCTGCCGCAACCGAAGCCGTACCACACCAGCGTATCTCTGCTGCCGGGCCTCGCCTTGTCGACCCCACATCCACTTCGAGCTGGCCTCACCATAGCATTGAGCCACCATCCAGGTCTTACACGTCACCTGCACCTCTGTTCCGGTCATGTGTTGAGCCATCGTGCTGGGCACCGGCCCGCCTCCGCACCTGCGAGTGCCGCCCTCATGGCTACTGGTCTCCGCTCCGAGCCGGCCACGCCACAGCTGTGGCCCTGCCTCGCGGCTGTCACCAAGTCGCCCTGCGACCTTGTCAAAACTTTCAACAGTACGCGGAGCCGCCTCTACTGATGAGAACATGGTGGGTGATAAACATACGCTGGGCGAGCCACACTGTCTGCAAGTGTTCCAAATTCCTTCTTAAGTTCAGCAGCTCTTCTTGCAGAGAAAAAGCTGTTTTCAGATAGATATCTAAAGATGAAGCAGATCCACTGCTATAAGTTAAAACAATGAAAAGGATTGAAAGAAATCCACACAATCGTCTGTATGCATCACAGTATGATGGATGATGGGCATGCACCTCCAAGCTTGATGGATGATGGGTACTGTTTGGACGCGGGGTCACACTTCAATAAATTTGGAGCTTTCCCCGGATCACTACTTCCAGTGAAAAACGATCTGGTGAAAACCGCACCAAACATCCGCCCCGTACTAAGCCATAACCTGTGTTCAAACCGCCGTTTCCGCTGCGGTGGCCGTAAGTCGGCTACACCTCTGCTACTACGGTCAACAGCTGTGCCCCGTGGCCGTACTTCAACAACCCGCCAGAGCGCCCTCGTCAGAGCGGACTCACCTCTAAATCACCGTGCCTTGAGCCGGTCCTTTGTTGCAGCTGGCCTGCGCCATCGCCTCTAAGCCGCCGTGTCACGCTTAACCCACACGACCGGCCTGACTTAGTGCCCAGCCAGGACTGCAAATCAGCACCTTCCAAATATCAAGACAAAGGAGAATTATTCATTACAAAATGGCATTATACCACGGAGATGGAGGCGTGCCAACATCAATGGGCACAGGTGGTCGTCCTTACTCAACGGACTCCCGCACCGGATTACAATGTTGTGGCCGACTCATCCGTCCACACCGCCTTACAATGCCACGGACGACTCGCTCATCTGCCCTCGCGACGGTTCACGCGTCCGCACCGGTTTACAACGTCGTGGCCGACTCTCCTGCCCGAGCTGGCTTACAACACCGCGGCCGACTCATCTGTCTGCTCCCGCGGCCGGCTCGGCCGTGATTGATTTCAGCTTCACCATGGTGATCATCAACTCCGTGGTGGATATTTTCTGGCCTAACATATCAGGTGAAATCCCTCCATTATATTTTTATATTATATATTGCTTTCTTTAAAAGAGCAATTACTCTGGCTTGCAAATTTTCCAATGTAGGACAAATTGTCCATTGCCAAAATGGATTATTATATCACTGAGCTATTGGATAACTCATGCGGTTTATATCACGGTTAAATATGGAGAATCTTAAGCTAATTCCTCGAGTCGTCTTGATACTCGAGGGCTACAATGACATGACTCGGGAACTCCGGGTCATTGGAGGGAAGGATAACCCGGTTCCGGAGGCCACCGCCATATTGATGAAAATTTAAAGGCCGTCAGAAAATTTCCGGCTTAAAAAGAAAGATTCCGGTTTAAAATCCGGTTCATGGGAAAGCTGTCGCCCACAAATCTTTAAAGATCTCGATAGCTGGTTCAAAATACCGGTTCAAGAAGATTTTATCTCTTGCAAAAAGTTAAAGGTTGCCCAAGAGGACCTACTGCCCTGACGCGCGGTTCAAACATGGGTGTCCTGCCTTATGGGCTCATCTTCATATGATTACTTGGGGGCTTCCTGTTCAAACATATGTGTATTCACCAAAGAGAACATGGCGTCACTACCCTCTTGATGCGGCTATCAAGACAATATTATCACCAAAGAGAGTTTGTTGCACACCACAACTCAAACATAGGCACCCGGCGAGCACAACTCAGAAATATATTACATGGGGGCTTCTGCTTGCAAAACAGAGTCTTGTCCATTAATCCGGCTATCACGCCACAACAAAGCTTGGGAGCTTCACACCCAAAGGGCCAAAGAAAGTCTTGTTGCTACCACAACTCAAACATAGGCACCCATTGAGCACAGCTCACAAAGTTACTTGGGGGCTCTTTGTGTAAAGTAACAAAGAGTTTGAAAGGACCTTTGTAATTGGGTATCGACCCAAGGCTTGGAAGCCTGGTGTATTCACCTAAAACCCCGGGTTAACCTGCCTTCATCAAGTAAGCCACTCCTATCCAGGTAACATGACCCGCCGAACGTTTGACAAGTTACTCTTATACAGACCCTGAACTTGTCAAAGTTAAAACGATGATTGGTTAGTTGGAGGCCCATCTTAAAAGGCTTTGTCAAATGGTTTAACTCAGTGGCATGGCAGCCCATGAAAAGCCTCGAGTTTGGGCCTGGCAGCCCTTGAAAAGCCTCGACTACAAGTTTTTTCATTTGCTTTTTGTCAAAGTTTCTTCTCCTTTGATAAGGTTTTAAGGTAAACCGGCGTCCATTGACCCGGCCAGATTATAAGTCATTTTATCAGTCCAGTATTTCTTAACCCGGCACAAGCTTTCAACTATCAGTTGTTAGTACAAACTCAATTATAAACCGGAGTTTTCTTAGCCCGGTCTGGCGTTGACTATAAGTTGCCAGGATAATTATCCGGTGTTTATTACAACCCGACACGGTTTTATTACAAACCGGAAAAATATGACGGGAGTTATCATACTCAAGATTTGGGTTATCACCCTTACTAAAAAAAGTTGGTAAACCAACGATGTGATTCAATGTCACAGGTATGATCTATTTCATATTTGATTATTCTTAAGTGCAGCCTTGGTTATAAACCCGGGTTATATGTTGGGCATTATGACCCGTCCGGTGGTAAACCGCCAGGACACTTTAAACTTGTTGTACTTGTATGCAGAAGCAGGTTGAATAAAGCATAATTACAAATCACCGGTGTTTATTGACCCGGCCTGGCTTTGGACTATAAGTCGCCAGTATATATTTGAATTGCGCCATTGGAATTATGCGCTCATAAATCATTGGGTATATTATTCAAATATCCAACATGGCTGGATTTTTATTATGGTTATCAATAACCAGTATTATGATTAAGGTTTTCAAAGTCGCTTTAGTGCAATGGCTATCATATTATATGATTTATTCTACAATTGAAGGAATAGTCCCGAGTTGCTGCAGGCTTACGATCCGGCACTTGGGGGCTACATTATTCAAGTTGGGATTACATCAAATACACAAGTCTCATGTCGCTGCAAGCATGCACCATGACACTTGGGGGCTAATGCAAAATCATTGTTGGCTCACTTATTTGAAGACCTGACTCATCACATCACAACGAGTCGGCCCTTGGGGGCTACCAATTGCTCCTGTCAACAATTCAAGGTACACAAATTTTCATCTATTATTGAAGGATCCACTGCTCAGTTGGTAAAGCACAAAGCTCTCAACCTTGTGGACGTGGGTTCAAGCCCCATGATGGGGGTTACATCATATAATGTTATGGAAGAATATATCAAGTCCCATCTCAATATTATCTTATTGAGCCGGCCCTTGGGGGCTACATATTGCTGCTCAAGTTTACATGATCATATTTACAAAGTCTCTGCTCATTATTGCATAATAACCCAGCCCTTGGAGGTTAGCAATTTCAAGTCCCAGGTTGCTGCAAGCATGACAACCCGGCACTTGGGGGCTACATATGTGGAATACTCAGTTCTGACTGGTGATTGAAATGAACAACCTGGATTTCTTCAAGATTGTGACATTCATATTGAAGCAAGTCTTAAGCTGTTGCTATGTTACCTTCTTAAGACTTGGGGGCTACAAGTGATAGGCATATAAGAGGTATATTTTTAAGCTTGATGTTAACTACAATTATGACCTGGTGCCATCAATATTTATAAACCGGTAATGATAAACCGGCAAGTTCAAGTGTTAAACCGGCACAGTTTTACATTCTCAAACTGGCAAGTTCAAGTCTTAAACCGGCACAGTTTTACATTCTCAAACCGGCAAGTTCTACATTCTTAAACCGACTGCAGATCAGATGAGTATTTCAAAGGCCAATATTTTTGTTAAGCATTGGGAGCTGAAGTCAAAGGAGTTATTCTTCACAATATTTATCCATGACAAACCAATGTCAGCAAATTGATTATGAAGCTGGTCTATTGACTCGGATTTTCTAGAAGGAAATGACAAGGATTTAAAGATGCTCAGGATCAGTTTAACATGGATAAATCCAAATTAAACTGGGGGCTAATGTCGGGGATATACCCCACGGTATGACCCGGCTGGAATGTTAAACCAGCTGGGACATGGTAAACCGGGGGATGGTAAACCGGCGGAGAGTTAAGACAGAGAGTCAAGACAGATGGCTAAGACAGACGGTAAACCGGCTGGTGTTAAACCGGCAGACAATGTTAAACCGGCAGACAATGTTAAACCAGCAGAACAATGTTAAACCGGCAGACCAATGTTAAACCGGCAGATGTTAAGAAGCCCAAGAAGGAAGTCAAAATAGTTTAAGTTAAAGTCCGAGTTGGACTCCACATGTAACCCGCCCCTTCAACATATATAAGGAGGGGCAGGGCTCCTCAAAGGGGGACAAGAAAGAAACAATCTTGAGGGCTAGACACAACTAGAGGGGAGCCGGTTTACGGCGACTCCCTCGTGATGATAATGAGATCTAGCCTCAAACAGCATGTAGGGTTGTTACCGGATGATGTTTCCCGGGGCCCGAAGCTGTCTAAACCCTTGTCTTGTGTTGCGTCTCTCGATTCCGCTCAACCCCTCTCAAGCTACCACATAGATGCGTTGGCCTCGCGACTAAGTCCTCAGTTCCTCACACTAAGGACATCTGACATGTTAATTCCACGACAGTGGGAGTCTGAGCTTGCCGCGGCCCTCGAGAGCGCAAAAAGTGCCAAGGCCGAAGCCCAAAAGGCCCTCTAGGAGATCGATGCGATGAAGAAGATAGCGGCGGGTAAGGCTTTCTATATGCAAAGCAAGCATGTAAAAGTAAATTACCGATTACTTACCCGAATCCGGAGCTCTCCAGGAGCATTCGCATATTTGCCCCGCAGCGTGTCCGATGCCGCACAATTTTACCAGGCCGAGGATGGAAGCTCAACAGAGAATCTATTCTAGTCTCAGTATGCTGAGGCGAACACCCGGTGCCAATGAGCGACCAGCTGAAGCAGATGGTCAAGCTACATAAGGCGGCCGATCGGGCCATGAAGAGCTTTATAGTCCGGCTGTGGCCTGGCGACGCCCTTCCGAACAGCTTCTTCGGCCTGGTGAGGCGGCTTGTAGATGCCTGCCCGCGGCTGGAGGTCGTCAAGCGATCTGTCTACATTGAAGGTGCACGCTGGGCTTTCGCCCATGTAAAATTGCAGTGGGTCAAGCTAGATGCCGTGAAGCTGATCAAGGAGGGGCCTCCGGAGGGCAAGGAGCACCGCCACCCCGAGATGTACTACGAGGGTGTTCTGCCGGGTGCCCATCTCATAGCGGACGAGTGTTCAAAAGATGTAATATTTGAATGAGACTTGCTCGTTTTATCCTGTATTTATGAAAACTTGTTTCATATGCGCTATGAAACGCTTGTTTGAATTTAAAATATTACCTTCTGTTTGGCTGTTTATCCAATCTGAGAGATGGCTAGTCCTCGGCTTCTGCCCCCATACCACGAGTGCTGGGGTCTTCGGGATAAACCTGAGCACTCTTGTTCCCATGTTTGGGTCCTTCGAGGGAGGTGCTCAGCACAACGAACAAGGCAACCGGACTAATAATGCTTTATCACTCTCACTTAGCCATAGAATTCTATAATTTTAAATTTTGGCGAAGCCCCTGGTATTTGTAAGGCCGAATTTGGGGCGCGATACACGCCTTTAAGCCGGACAGGGCCGGCCCCTCGCTCTAAGCGGCATAAGTCTTTAAGGACTCGAAAACCTCGCCGAACAGCGACCAGTCTCTCGCCTTATCATGACAGTCAGTTTTAGCTTTCTCTACTTAGGTGCTGAACCTAGCAGAACCGGGGCACAATCGCAGTAGTTATCCTAGCGCTACCTTAGCCGATAGAGCGGAACGTAAGGTACCAAAACATAGGAGCCGGGCAAAGCCAACATTTGACCAAAGACATGATTCGGAGCTGATGCATATAATGCTATAAGTTCGGGGTGCCGCACTTGTGAAAGTGTTCGGATTTTTCACACCGTATTGTGAGGTACATAAGCCCCTGGTGTATTAGCCATACCAAGGTGTACGGTTGCAATGCGTCATTAATAAACACATAGATATATATATATATATACATATATATATATATATATAACAAGAATGCAATAATAGTCGTAATGTCATGCATTGTTTATTAAAAAATTGCATTAAAGCAGATTGATACAGATAGTGCGATAAGCAAAGAGTAGGACTATGTTCCTTCCAAGGGCAAGCTGAGGAATGATATTAAATCGAATATTTCACTCGTTATGGTAATCCACCTGGGAATTCCGTGGTATGACGTAGATGTCTGCCTCCTTGGTTGCTGCATCATGTGTTCGGCAATAGTGCTGCCGGACAGTGTTTCCAGAGATTAAGGTCCTGAAAAAAGGGAAAAATAACCAAACGGGAAGCCCCTAGTGCGGTTTAAGCCGCGTCTTGGGGCGTGCCGCAGTTGTGCCCCCTTCCCCACCTGTGCCCATGGTATTTTTAATGCGTAATTATGTACGCGCGGCACGAGTTTCGCAGTTAGGCTGGGATTGGGGTGGCCGCCATATTGCTACGCGAGCTCAGATCGCGCCAGGTGGTCTATTTGCTGATTGCTCTGAGCGCGCTTGAAGGTGTCCGGGCTTTGAAGCGCCGAACTGGTTGATTATCTTGAGAGGCTGCTTTGCGATTCTACTGCGAGGGCCGCGGTGTGCTCCTATGTTCGGAGAGAGCGCTCTGTGTTTCCATTGACTGTAATAACTCTGTGAGGTCTTGGCATCTTGAGCTTGAAGTATGCATAATGTGGTGCTGCATTGAATCTAGCAAATGCGGTTCGCCCGAGCAGCGCGTTATAACCACTGCGGAACGGGACTATATCGAAGATTAACTCTTTGCTTCGGAAATTATCCGGAGATCCGAAGACCACTTCCAGTGTAATTGAGCCTGTGCAATGGGCCTCCACACCTGGAATGATGCCTTTAAAGGTCGTTTTTGTAGGTTTGATCCTTGAGGGGTCTATACCCATTTTGCGCACTGTGTCCTGATAAAGCAGGTTCAGGCTGCTGCCGCCATCCATAAGGACTCGAGTGAGGTGGAATCCGTCAATGATTGGGTCTAGGACCAGTGCGGCAAATCCGCCATGACGGATACTAGTGGGATGGTCCCTGCGATCGAAGGTAATCGGACAGGAGGACCAAGGGTTGAACTTTGGGGCGACTGGCTCCAACGCATATACGTCCCTGAGCGCACGCTTCCGCTCCCTCTTGGGGATGTGGGTTGCGTATATCATGTTCACCGTCCGCACTTGTGGGGGGAACCTCTTCTGTCCTCCGGTGTGCGGCTGCCGGGGCTCCTCTTCATCATCGCTATGCGGCCCCTTGTCCTTGTTTTCGGCAATTAACTTGCCGGCCTGCTTGAACACCCAACAATCCCTGTTGGTGTGATTGGCTAGCTTGTCTGGGGTTCCGTGTATTTGACACGAGCGATCGAGTATACGGTCCAAGCTGGACAGACCCGGCGTACTTTGTTTGAATGGCTTTTTCCGCTGACCGGGTTTAGAGCCTTTGAATCCAGCATTGACTGCCGTATCCTCGGTACTTTCGCTGTTAATGCGGCGCTTATGTTTGTTGCAACGTGACATGATTGCCGTCCTTGGTATCTGGGGTACCATGGTTCTTTGATATGTTATTACTGCGAGCCAGCCAGCTGTCTTCTCCCGCACAAAAGCGGGTCATGAGCATCGTGAGAGCTGCCATAGATTTCGGCTTTTCCTGACCAAGGTGCCGGGCTAGCCACTCGTCTCGGATGTTGTGCTTGAAAGCCGCTAAGGCCTCCGCATCCGGACAGTCGACGATTTGATTTTTCTTTGTAAGGAACCGAGTCCAGAATTCCCTGACCGACTCTTCTGGTTGCTGAATTATGTGGCCCAAGTCATCGGCATCTGGTGGTTGCACATAAGTGCCCTGAAAGTTGTCGAGGAATGCGGCTTCCAGATCTTCCCAACAGCTAATGGAGTCCGCTGGCAAGCTGTTAAGCCAATGCCACGCTGGTCCTTTGAGCTTTAGTGGGAGGTATTTGATGGCGTGTAAGTCATCACCGCGGGCCATGTGGATGTGGAGGAGGAAATCCTCGATCCATACTGCGGGATCTGTTGTGCCGTCGTATGATTCAATATTTACAAGTTTGAAACCTTCTGGGAATTGATGTTCCATTACTTTGTCTGTGAAGCATAAGGGGTGTGCGGCGCCTCTGTATTGGGCTATATCACAATGCAGCTTGAAAGGGTCTTGCCCTCTGTGTTCGGCCCGACCGGATTTGCTTTTACTGTATCCGGCGTGACGTTTATCGTCTCACAGAGTAGTGCGCCCTCGTGATCCGTGGATCGATCTTGCATGCTTTGCTTTGTCCTGCAATATGTCTCGCAGGTCTGGCGTATCTCCCCATGCCTTTTTATTTGAATGGCGTTGGGGTGGAGGCTGAGCTTTTGGCTGGAATGCCTCTCTATCGCGGCCACGAGGTGGCCGATCAGCTGTATCATACGCTTCTTCCTCCAGTCGGGGTAGTAACCTGCACTTTGGGTAATTCTTGGAGGGGCACTCGAGTTTATATTCCTCGGCCATGAGGACTTCAGTCCATCTGTCAGCTAGCAGATCATGATTAGCTTGAAGCTGCTGCTGATTTTTTTTCATGCTATTTGCCTTGGCCATAAGCCGGCGCTTGAAGCGCTCTTGTTCGACGAGATCCTCTGGTACGGTGAATTCATCGTCGCCGAGGCTTGCCTCGTCTTCAGAGGGGGGCATGTAATTGTCATCCTCCTCCTCTCCGTCTGCCGCTCTCTCAGGAGGGCTGGCTCCTCCATCCTCCTGCTCTAGATCTTGCTGGAGGGGATTGTTGTTGTCTTCGGCACTATCTGGAGTGTTATTATCTCCTGTGCCGGTATCACTACCTTTGCTTTGGCGGGACTTAGAGCGGCGCCGCTGACGTCGGCGCTTGGGTTGCTTCTTGGAGGGGTCATCCTTCGCTATCTCATCGCCATTGCCTTCTTTGGGTGTATCCACCATGTATATGTCATATGACGAGGTGGCTTTCCAGTGCCCTATAGGCGCTGGTTCATGTTCGTCTCCTACATCGTCGTCCATACCGTCGATGTCTTCGGAGTCAAAGTCGAGCATGTCGGTTAAATCATCGACAGTGGCTACGAAGTGGGTGGTGGGTGGGCATCGAATTTCTTCATCGTCCGCATCCCAATCCTGTTGGCCACAATCCGGCCAGGGCTCTCCTGACAAAGAGAGAGGCCTTAGTGAATTCAGAATGTCGCCGAAGGGCGAGTACTGAAAGATATCCGCGGCGGTGAATTCCATGATCGGCGCCCAATCGGATTCGATTGGCAGGGGCGTGGGCGGTTCGGAGTCCGGAAACGAGTCCGGCACCTTGGAGTCACGGGCTTCGCGGAGGATTAGGCTGTTGTTCGGCTCGATCACCGTTGAGACTGCAGCCCCTGAGGTGGTGTCTAGCCACCTGTCCTCGATTGGCGCAGTTGGCTCCGAGCTAAGGGTCCGAGCTGATGCGGGCGCGACCTCTGGGGTACTGTTCAGCGGCAGAGCTAGGTCATACCCATCGTGACAGTGCGGCGCGCCCGGCTATGGCTTGAATCCGTCGAAGATCAAGTCTCTGCGGATGTAGGTCGTGTAGTTCAAACTTCCAAATCTGACCTGATGGCCAGGGGCGTAGCTTTTAATCTGCTCCAGATGGCCAAGCGAATTAGCCCGCAGTGCAAAGCCACCGAATACGAAGATCTGTCCGGGGAGAAAAGTCTCGCCCTGGACCGCATCGCTATCGATGATAGTAGGAGCCATCAAGCCTAACAGCAACAACACAGAGGAACTCTCAAAGAAAGCACCAATGTCGGTGTCAAAACCGGCGGATCTCGGGTAGGGGGTCCCCAACTGTGCGTCTAGGCCGGATGGTAACAGGAGGCAGGGGACACAATGTTTTACCCAGGTTCGGGCCCTCTTGATGGAGGTAAAACCCTACGTCCTGCTTGATTAATATTGATGATATGGATAGTACAAGAGTAGATCTACCACGAGATCGGAGAGGCTAAACCCTAGAAGCTAGCCTATGGTATGATTGTATGTTATGGTTGTTGTTGTCCTACAGACTAAAACCCTCCGGTTTATATAGACACTGGAGAGGGTTAGGGTTACACAAGGTCGTTTACAAAGAAGGAAATATCCATATCCGTATGGCCTAGCTTGCCTTCCACGCCAAGTAGAGTCCCATCCAGACACGAGACGAAGTCTTCAATTTTGTATCTTCATAGTCTAACAGTCCGGCCAATGGAGATAGTCCGGCTGTCCGGAGACCCCCTAATCTAGGACTCCCTCACCTATAAAGACACATTTCTCCGATTTGGGTTCGGGCTTATCAGGTTGAAGCTTTTTCACATAAGCATCGCAGCCCCAAACTTTCAAAAACGACAACTTTGGTTTCTTGCCAAACCACAGCTCATAAGGCGTCGTCTCAACAGATTTCGATGCTGCCCTATTTAACGTGAATGCGGCTGTCTCTAAAGCATAACCCCAAAATGATAGTGGTAAATTAGTAAGAGACATCATAGATCGCACCATATCTAGTAAAGTACGATTACGACGTTCGGACACACCATTACGCTGTGGTGTTCCGGGTGGCGTGAGTTGCGAAACTATTCGGCATTGTTTCAAATGAAGACCAAACTCGTAACTCAAATATTCTCCTCCACGATCAGATCGTAGAAACTTTATTTTCTTGTTACGATGATTTTCAACTTCACTCTGAAATTCTTTGAACTTTTCAAACGTTACAGACTTATGTTTCATTAAGTAGATATATCCATATCTGCTTAAATCATCTGTGAAGGTGAGAAAATAACGATATCCGCCACGAGCCTCAATATTCATCGAACCACATACATCTGTATGTATGTGTAGGGGAACGTAGCATAAATTCAAAATTTTCCTACGTGTCACCAAGATCTATCTATGGAGTCATCTAGCAACGAGGGAGGAGTGGATCTACATACCCTTGTAGATCGCACGCGGAAGCGTTCAAGAGAACGGGGTTGATGGAGTCGTACTCGTCGTGATCCAAATCACCGATGATCCTAAGCCGAACGGACGGCACCTCCGCGTTCAACACACGTACGGAGCAGCGACGTCTCCTCCTTCTTGATCCAGCAAGGGGGGAGGAGAGGTTGATGGAGATCCAGCAGCACGACGGCGTGGTGGTGGAAGCAGCGGGATTCCAACAGGGCTTCGCCAAGCGCTGCGAGAGGAGGGAGATGTGTCATGGGAGGGAGAGGGAGGCGCCAGGGCTTAGGTTTTGTTTGCCCTCCCTT
>NC_041386.1:36955378-36966852 GCF_002162155.2 Triticum dicoccoides | reverse complement strand
CCCCCACTATATATAGGGCCAAGGGAGAGGGGGAGGGCGCAGCCTTGCCCCTTCCTCCAAGGAAGGGTGCGGCCAAGGGGGGGAGGAGTCCATCCTCCCCAAGGCACCTCGGAGGTGCCTTCCCCCTTTAGGACTCTCCCCTCCTCTTGTCCCTTTGGCGCATGGGCCTCTAGGGGCTGGTGCCCTTGGCCCATATAGGCCAAGGCGCACCCCCTACATCCCATGTGGCCCCCGGGGCAGGTGGCCCCACCCGGTGGACCCCCGGGACCCTTCCGGTGGTCCCGGTACAATACCGGTGACCCTGAAACTTGTCCCGATGGCCGAAATAGCCCTTCCTATATATAATTCTTTACCTTCGGACCATTCCGGAACTCCTCGTGACGTCCGGGATCTCATCCGGGACTCCGAACAACTTTCGGGTTACTGCATACTAATATCTCTATAACCCTAGCGTCACCGAACCTTAAGTGTGTAGACCCTACGGGTTCGGGAGACATGCAGGCATGACCGAGATGACTCTCTGGCCAATAACCAACAGCGGGATCTGGATACCCATGTTGGCTCCCACATGTTCCATGATGATCTCATCGGATGAACCACGATGTCAAGGACTTAATCAATCCCGTATACAATTCCCTTTGCCTATCGGTACGATACTTGCCCGAGATTCGATCGTCGGTATCCCAATACCTTGTTCAATCTCGTTACCGGCAAGTCTCTTTACTCGTTCTATAACACATCATCCCGTGATCAACTCCTTGATCACATTGTGCACATTATGATGATGTCCTACCGAGTGGGCCCAGAGATACCTCTCCGTTTACACGGAGTGACAAATCCCAGTCTCGATTCGTGCCAACCCAACAGACACTTTCGGAGATACCTGTAGTGTACCTTTATAGCCAGCCAGTTACGTTGTGACGTTTGGCACACCCAAAGCACTCCTACAGTATCCGGGAGTTGCACAATCTCATGGTCTAAGGAAATGATACTTGACATTAGAAAAGCTTTAGCATACGAACTACATGATCTTGTGCTAGGCTTAGGATTGGGTCTTTGTCCATCACATCATTCTCCTAATGATGTGATCCCGCTATCAATGACATCCAATGTCCATGGTCAGGAAACCGTAACCATCTATTGATCAACGAGCTAGTCAACTAGAGGCTTACTAGGGACATGGTGTTGTCTATGTATCCACACATGTATCTGAGTTTCCTATCAATACAATTCTAGCATGGATAATAAACGATTATCATGAACAAGGAAATATAATAATAACTAATTTATTATTGCCTCTAGGGCATATTTCCAACAGTCTCCCACTTGCACTAGAGTCAATAATCTAGTTCACATCGATATGTGATTAACACTCAAGGTCACATCCCCATGTGAGTAACACCCAAAGAGTTTACTAGAGTCAATAATCTAGTGCAAATTACCATGTGATTAACACTCGATGAGTTCTGGGTTTGAACATGTTGTGCTTGTGAGAGATGTTATAGTCAACGGGTCTGAATCTTTCAGATCCGTATGTACTTCGCAAATCTCTATGTCATCTTGTAGATGCAGCTACTACGCTATATTTGGAGCCATTTCAAATAACTGTTCTACTATACGAATCCAGTTTACTACTCAGAATAATCTGGATTAGTGTCAAAGTTTGCATCGGCGTAACCCTTTACGACGAACTCTTTTACCACCTCCATAATCGAGAAAATTCCTTAGTCCACTAGTTACTAAGGATAACTTTGACCGCTGTCTTGTGATCCATTCTTGGATCACTCTTGTACCCCTTGACTGACTCATGGCAAGGCACATTTCAGGTGTGGTACACAGCATAGCATACTGTAGGGCCTATGTCTTAAGCATAGGGGACGACCTTTGTCCTTTCTCTCTATTCTGCCGTGGTCGAGCCTTAAGTCTTAACTTCATACCTTACAACTCAGGCAAGAACTCCTTCTTTGACTGATCCATCTTGTACACCTTCAAGATCATGTCAAGGTATGTGCTCATTTGAAAGTACCATTAAGCATTTTGATCTATCCTTATAGATCTTGATGCTCAATGTTCAAGTAGCTTAATCCAGGCTTTCCATTGAAAAACACTTTCCAAATAACCCTATATGCTTTCCAGAAATTCTACGTCATTTATGATCAACAATATGTCAACAACATATATTCATCAGAAATTCTATAGTGCTCCCACTCACTTCTTTGGAAATACAAGTTTCTCATAAACTTTGTATACACCCAAAATCTTTGATCATCTCATCAAAGCATACATTCCAACTCCGAGATGCTTACTCCAGTCCTTAGAAGGATTGCTGGAGCTTTGCATACTTATTAGCATCTTTCAGGATTGACAAAACCTTCCGGCTTGTATCACATACAACCTTTCCTCAAAAAAACATCGAGGAAACAATGTTTTGACATCCTATCTGCAAGATTTCATAAATAATGCAGTAATCGCTAATATAATTCCAACAAACTCTTAGCATCGCTACGAGTGAGAAAGTCTCATCGCAGTCAACTCCTTGAACTTGTCGGAAAACATCTTAACGACAAGTCGAGCTTTCTTAATGGTGATACTTACCATCATTGTCTGTCTTCCTTTCAAAAACCATATGTACCTAACAGCCTTACGACCATCAAGTAGTTCTTCCAAAGTCTACACTTTGTTTTCATACATGGATCCTATCTCGGATTTTATGGCCTCGAGCCATTTATCGGAATCCGGGCCCACCATCGCTTCTCCATAGCTCGTAGGTTCATTGTTGTCTAGCAACATGACTTCCAAGACAGGATTACGTACCACTCTGAAGTAGTACGCATCCTTGTCATCCCACGAGGTTTGGTAGTGACTTGATCTGAAGTTTCATGATCACAAAGCTTCCACTTCAATTGTTGTAGGTGCCACGGGAACAACTTCCTGTGCCCTGCCACACACTAGTTGAAGAGACAGTTCAATAACCTCATCAAGTCTCCACCATCCTCCCACTCAATTCTTTCGAGAGAAACTTTTCCTCGAGAAAGGACCCGATTCTAGAAACAATCCCTTATTGCTTTCGAATCTGAGACAGGAGGTATACCCAACTGTTTTGGGTGTCCTATGAAGATGCATTTATCCGCTTTGGGTTCGAGCTTATCAGCCTGAAACTTTTTCACATAAACATCGCAGCCCCAAACTTCTAAGAAATGACAGCTTAGGTTTCTCTAAACCATAGTTCATACGGTGTCATCTCATCGGAATTACGTGGTGCCCTATTTAAAGTGAATGTGGTTGTCTCTTAATGCCTAACCCATAAACTATCATGGTAATTCGATAAGAGACATCATGGTATGCATCATATCCAATAGGGTGCAGTTATGATGTTCGGACACACCATCACACTATGGTGTTCCAGGCTGTATTAGTTGTGAAACAATTTCCACAATGTCTTAATTCTGTGCCAAACTCGTAATTCAGATGTTCATCTCTATGATCATATCATAGATATTTTATCGTCATGACGATCTTTCAACTTCACCCAGAAATTACTTGAACCTTTCAATAATTCAGACTCGTGATTCATCAAGTAAATATACTCAACATCTACTCAAATCATCTGTGAAGTAAGAACATAACGATATCCACTACATGCCTCAGCACTCATTGGACTGCACACATCAAAATGTATTACTTCCAACAAGTTGCTTTCTAGTTCCATTTTACTGAAAACGAGGCTTTTCAGTCATCTTGCCCATGTGGTATGATTTGCATGTCTCAAGTGATTCAAAATCAAGTGAGTCCAAACGATCCATATGTATAGAGTTTCTTCATGCATATCTACCAACAAACATGGTTCGCATGTCTCAATCCTTTCAAAAATGAGTGAGTCCAAAGATCCATCAACATGGAGCTTCTTCATGCGTTTTATACCGATATGACTTACGTGGCAGTGCCACAAGTAGGTGGTACTATCATTACTATCTTATATCTTTTGGCATGCACATGTGTATCACTACAATCGAGATTCAATAAACCATTCATTTTAGGTGTAAGACCATTTGAAGGTATTATTCAAATAAACAGAGTAACCATTATTCTCTTTAAATGAATAACCGTATTGCGATAGACATAATGCAATCATGTCTATGCTCAACGCAAACACCAAATAACAATTATTTAGGTTTTAATACCAATCTCGATGGTAGAGGGAGCGTGCGATGCTTGATCATATCAACCCTGGAAACACTTCCAACACATATCGTCAGCTCACCTTTAGCTAGTCTCTGTTTATTCCGTAGCTTTTATTTCGAGTTACTAACACTTAGCAACCGAACCGGTATCTAATACCCTGGTGCTACTAGGAGTACTAGTAAAGTACACATTAACATAATGTATATCCAATATACTTCTATCGACAGCCTTCTCATCTACCAAGCATCTAGGGCAATTCTGCTCCAGTGGCTGTTCCCCTTATTACAGAAGCACTTAGTCTCGGGTTTGGGTTCAACTTTGGGTTTCTTCACTAGAGCAGCAGCTGATTTGCCGTTTCATGAAGTATCCCTTCTTGCCCTTGCCCTTCTTGAAACTAGTGGTTTCACCAACCATCAACAATTGATGCTCCTTCTTGATTTCTACTTTTGTGGTGTCAAACATCGCGAATATCTCAAGGATCATCATATATGTCCCTGATATATTATAGTTCATCACGAAGCTCAAGCAGCTTGGTGGTAATGACTTCGGAGAACCATCACTATTTCATCTGGAAGATCAACTCCCACTCGATTCAAGCGATTGTTGTACTCAGACAATCTGAGCACAAGCTCAACAATTGAGCTTTTCTCTCTTAGTTTGCAGGCTAAGAAAATCGTCGGAGGTCTTATACCTCTTGACGTGGGCACGAGCCTGAAATCCCAATTTCAGTCCTTGGAACATCTCATATGTTCTGTGATGTTTCAAAAACGTCTTTGGTGCCTCAATTCTAAACCATTTAGCATTACGCACTGAACTATCACGTAGTCATCAAAACGTGTATGTCAGATGTTCGCAATATCCACATACAACGTTCGAGGTTCAGCACACTGAGCGATGCATTAAGGACATAAGCCTTCTATGAAGCAATGAAGACAATCCTCAGTTTACGGACCTAGTCCGCATAATTGCTACTATCAACTTTCAACTAAAATTTCTCTAGGAACATATCTAAACAGTAGAACTAAAGCACGAGCTACGACATAATTTGCGAAGACCTTTTGACTATGTTCAGGATAATTAAGTTCATCTTATGAACTCCCACTCAGATAGACATCCCTCTAGTCATCTAAGTGATTACATGATCCGAGTCAACTAGGCCGTGTCCGATCATCACGTGAGACGGTCTAGTCAACATCGGTGAACATCTTCATGTTGATCGTATCTTCTATACGACTCATGCTCGACCTTTCGGTCTTCTGTGTTCCGAGGCCATGTCTGTACATGCTAGGCTCGTCAAGTCAACCTAAGTGTTTGCATGTGTAAATCTGTCTTACACCCGTTGTATGTGAACGTCTGAATCAAACACCCGATCATCATGTGGTGCTTTGAAACAACGAACTGTCGCAACGGTGCACAGTTAGGGAAACACTTTCTTGAAATTATTATGAGGGATCATCTTATTTACTACCTCCGTCGTTCTAAGCAAATAAGATGTATAAACATGATAAACATCACATGCAATCAAATAGTGACATGATATGGCCAATATCATATTGCTCCTTTTGATCTCCATCTTCGGGGCTCCATGATCATCATCGTCACCGGCATGACACCATGATCTCCATCATCATGATCTCCATCATTGTGTCTCCATGAAGTTGTCTCGCCAACTATTACTTCTACTACTACAGCTAACAGTTAGCAATAAAGTAAAGTAATTACATGACGTTTATGTTGACACGCAGGTCATAAATAAATTAAGACAACTCCTATGGTTCCTGCCGGTTGTCATACTCATCGACATGCAAGTCGTGATTCCTATTACAAGAACATGATCAATCTCATACATCACATATATCATTCATCACATCCTTTGGCCATATCACATCACATAGCATACCCTGCAAAAACAAGTTAGACGTCCTCTAATTGTTGTTGCATGTTTTACGTGGCTGCTATGGGTTTCTAGCAAGAACTTTTCTTACCTACGCAAAAACCATAACGTGATATGCCAATTGCTATTTACCCTTCATAAGGACCCTTTTCATCGAATCCGATCTGACTAAAGTGGGAGAGACAGACACCCGCCAGCCACCTTATGCAACTAGTGCATGTTTGTCGGTGGAACCAGTCTCACGTAAGAGTACGTGTAAGGTCGGTCTGGGCCGCTTCATCCCACGATGCCGCCGAATCAAGATAAGACTAGTAACGGCAAGATAATTGACAATATCGACGCCCACAACTACTTTGTGTTCTACTCGTGCATAGTAACTACGCATAGACCTAGCTCATGATGCCACTGTAGGGGAACGTAGCATAAATTCAAAATTTTCCTACGTGTCACCAAGATCTATCTATGGAGTCATATAGCAACGAGGGAGGAGTGGATCTACATACCCTTGTAGATCGCGCGCGAAAGCGTTCAAGAGAACGGGGTTGATGGAGTCGTACTCGTCGTGATCCAAATCACCGATGATCCTAGCGCCGAACGGACGGCACCTCCGTGTTCAACACACGTACAGACCAGCGACGTCTCCTCCTTCTTGATCCAACAAGGGGGGAGGAGAGGTTGATGGAGATCCAGCAGCACGACGGCGTGGTGGTGGAAGCAGCGGGATTCCAACAGGGCTTCGCCAAGCGCTGCGGGAGGAGGGAGATGTGTCATGGGAGGGAGAGGGAGGCGCCAGGGCTTAGGTTTTGTTTGCCCTCCCTTCCCCCCACTATATATAGGGCCAAGGGAGAGGGGGAGGGCGCAGCCTTACCCCTTCCTCCAAGGAAGGGTGCGGCCAAGGGGGGGAGGAGTCCATCCTCCCCAAGGCACCTCGGAGGTGCCTTCCCCCTTTAGGACTCTCCCCTCCTCTTGTCCCTTTGGCGCATGGGCCTCTAGGGGCTGGTGCCCTTGGCCCATATAGGCCAAGGCGCACCCCCTACAGCCCATGTGGCCCCCGGGGCAGGTGGCCCCACCCGGTGGACCCCCGGAACCCTTCCGGTGGTCCCGGTACAATACCGGTGACCCCAAAACTTGTCCTGATGGCTGAAATAGCACTTCCTATATATAATTCTTTACCTCCGGACCATTCTGGAACTCCTCGCGACGTCCGGGATCTCATCCGGGACTCCAAACAACTTTCGGGTTACCGCATACTAATATCTCTATAACCCTAGCATCACCGAACCTTAAGTGTGTAGACCCTACGGGTTCGGGAGACATGCAGACATGACCGAGATGACTCTCCAGCCAATAACCAACAGCGGGATATGGATACCCATGTTGGCTCCCACATGTTCCACGATGATCTCATCGGATGAACCACAATGTCAAGGACTTAATCAATCCCGTATACAATTCCCTTTGCCTATCGGTATGATACTTGCCCGAGATTCGATCGTCGGTATCCCGATACCTTGTTCAATCTCGTTACTGGCAAGTCTCTTTACTCGTTCCGTAACACATCATCCCGTGATCAACTCCTTGATCACATTGTGCACATTATGATGATGTCCTACCGAGTGGGCCCAGAGATACCTCTCCGTTTACACGGAGTGACAAATCCCAGTCTCGATTCGTGTCAACCCAACAGACACTTTCGGAGATACCTGTAGTGTACCTTTATAGCCACCCAGTTACGTTGTGACGTTTGGCACACCCAAAGCACTCCTACGGTATCCGGGAGTTGCACAATCTCATGGTCTAAGGAAATGATACTTGACATTAGAAAAGCTTTAGCATACGAACTACATGATCTTGTGCTAGGCTTAGGATTGGGTCTTTGTCCATCACATCATTCTCCTAATGATGTGATCCCGCTATCAATGACATCCAATGTCCATGGTCAGGAAACCGTAACCATCTATTGATCAACGAGCTAGTCAACTAGAGGCTTACTAGGGACATGGTGTTGTCTATGTATCCACACATGTATCTGAGTTTCCTATCAATACAATTCTAGCATGGATAATAAACGATTATCATGAACAAGGAAATATAATAATAACTAATTTATTATTGCCTCTAGGGCATATTTCCAACAGTATGATCTCCAACAAATCTGTTACTCTCTCCATAGTACCGGAGAATGGCGTTTTAGTCATCTTGCCCATGAGGCACGGTTCGCAAGTACCAAGTGATTCATAATCAAGTGGTTCCAAAAGTCCATCAGTATGGAGTTTCTTCATGCGCTTTACACCGATATGACCTAAACGGCAGTGCCACAAATAAGTTGCACTATCATTATCAACTCTGCATCTTTTGGCCTCAATATTATGAATATGTGTATCACTACTATCGAGATTCAACAAAAATAGACCACTCTTCAAGGGTGCATGACCATAAAAGATATTACTCATATAAATAGAACAACCATTATTCTCTTATTTAAATGAATAATTGTCTCGCATCAAACAAGATGCAGATATAATGTTCATTCTCAACACTGACACCAAATAACAATTATTTAGGTCTAATACTAATCCCGAAGGTAGATGTAGAGGTAGCGTGCCGACTGCGATCACATCGACTTTGGAACCAGTTACCATGCGCATCGTCACCTTGTCCTTAGCCAATCTTCGCTTAATCCGTAGCCCCTGTTTCGAGTTGCAAATATTAGCAACAGAAAAAGTATGAAATACCCAGGTGCTACTGCGAGCATTAGTAAGGTACACATCAATAACATGTATATCACATATACCTTTGTTCACCTTGCCATCCTTCTTATCCGCCAAATACTTAGGGCAGTTCCGCTTCCAGTGACCAGTCTGCTTGCAGTAGAAGCACTCAGTCTCGGGCTTAGGTCCAGACTTGGGTTTCTTCTCCTGATCAGCAACTTGCTTGTTGTTCTTATTGATGTTTCCCTTCTTCTTCCCTTTGCCCTTTTTCTTGAAACTGGTGGTCTTATTGACCATCAACACTTGATGCTCCTTTTTGATTTCTACCTCCGCAGCCTTTAGCATTGCGAAGAGCTTGGGAATTGTCTTATCCATCCCTTGCATGTTATAGTTCATCATGAAGCTCTTGTAGCTTGGTGGCAGTGATTGAAGAATTCTGTCAATGACGCTATCATCCAGAAGATTAACTCCCATTTGAATCAAGTGATTGCAGTAGCCAGACATCTTGAGTATATGCTCACTAACAGAACTATTCTCCTCCATCTTGCAGCTGTAGAACATATTGGAGACTTCATATCTCTCAATCCAGGCATTCTTTTGAAATATCAACTTCAACTCCTGGAACATCTCATATGCTCCATGACGTTCAAAACGTCGTTGAAGTCCCAGTTCTAAGCCATAAAGCATGGCACACTAAACTATTGAGTAGTCATCAACACGTGACTGTCAGGCATTCACAATGTCTGCAGTTGCTGGCGCAGGTGGTACACCTAGCGGTGCTTCCAGGACGTAACTTTTCTATGCAGCAATGAGGATAATACTCAAGTTACGGACCCAGTCCGTGTAATTGCTACCATCATCTTTCAACTTCTCTTTCTCAAGAAAGGCATTAAAATTCAACGGAACAATAGCACGGGCCATTTATCTACAATCAACATAGACAAGCAAGATACTATCAGGTACTAAGTTCATGATAAATTTAAGTTCAATTAATCATATTACTTAAGAACTCACACTTAGATAGACATCCCTCTAATCCTCTAAGTGATCACGTGATCCATATCAACTAAACCATGTCCGATCATTACGTGAGATGGAGTAGTTTCAACGGTGAACATCACTATGTTGATCATATCTACTATATGATTCACGCTCGACCTTTCGGTCTCTGTGTTCCGAGGCCATATCTGTTATATGCTAGGCTCGTCAAGTTTAACCTGAGTATTCCGCATGTGCAACTGTTTTGCACTCGTTGTATTTGAACACAGAGCCTATCATACCCGATCATCACGTGGTGTCTCAGCACGAAGACCTTTCGCAACGGTGCATACTCAGGGAGAACACTTATACTTTGATAATTTAGTGAGGGATCATCTTATAATTCTAGCGCCAATCAAAGCAAGATAAGATGCATAAAAGATAAACATCACATGCAATCAATATAAGTGATATGATATGGCCATCATCATCTTGTGCTTGTGATCTCCATCTCCGAAGCACCGTCATGATCACCGTCGTCAGCCGCGCGACACCTTGATCTCCATCGTAGCATCGTGGTCGTCTCGCCAATCTTATGCTTCTACGACTATCGCTACCTCTTAGTGATAAAGTAAAGCATTATAGGGCGATTGCATTGCATACAATAAAGCGACAACCATATGGATCCAGCTAGTTGCAGATAACTCGATTACAAAACATGATCATCTCATACAATAAAATTTAGCATCATGTCTTGACCATATCACATCACAACATGCCCTGCAAAAACAAGTTAGACGTCCTCTACTTTGTTGTTGCAAATTTTACGTGGCTGCTACGGTCTTAGCAAGAACCGTTCTTACCGACGCATCAAAACCACAACGATAGTTTGTCAAGTTGGTGCTGTTTTAACCTTCGCAAGGACCGGGCGTAGCCACACTCGGTTCAACTAAAGTTGGAGAAACTGGCACCCGCCAGCCACCTGTGTGCAAAGCATGTCGGTAAACCAGTCTCGCGTAAGCGTACGCGTAATGTCGGTCCAGGCCGCTTCATCCAACAATACCGCCGAACCAAAGTATGACATGCTGGTAAGCAGTACGACTTATATCGCCCACAACTCACTTGTGTTCTACTCGTGCATATGACATCTACACATAAAACCTGGCTCGGATGCCACTGTTGGGAACGTAGTAATTTCAAAAAAATTCGTACGCACACACAAGATCATGGTGATGCATAGAAACGAGAGAGGAGAGCGTTGTCCACGTACCCTCGTAGACCGAAAGCGGAAGCGTTTAGCACAACGCGGTTGATGTAGTCGTACGTCTTCATGATGCGACCAATCAAGTACCGAACGCACGGCACCTCCGAGTTCAGCACACGTTCAGCCCAATGACGTCCCTCGAACTCTAATCCAGCCAAGTGTTGAGGGAGAGTTTCGTCAGCACGACGGCATGGTGACGATGATGATGTTCTACCAATGCAGGGCTTCGCCTAAGCACCGCTACAGTATTATCGAGGTGGACTATGGTGGAGGGGGGCACCGCACACGGCTAAAAGATCAACTGATCAATTGTTGTGTCTCTAGGGTGCCCCCCTGCCCCCATATATAAAGGAGCAAGGGGGAGGGGTGCGGCCGGCCAGGAGAGGGGCACGCAAGGAGGAGTCCTACTCCCACTGGGAGTAGGACTCCCTCCCTTTTTCCTAGT